>NW_010426954.1:9094-11744 GCF_000710305.1 Buceros rhinoceros silvestris | reverse complement strand
AGCAGAGGTGAGGCTCTGCTCTCCTCGCCCCGCTGGCCACCCCTCCCCAGTCCCAGCTCTGGTCACCAGCCCCTCGGTGCTGCTTGCGCTGAGCAGGGAGGGGTCAGCACCCGTGTCACCATGTCCTCCTCCATGGCGCGTCCCCAAAGCCCGGTGACAGCACTGAGCTCCCAGGCAGTCAGCGCCGCGCGGGCCGTCGGCTCGCCGACCAAGTTCATGGAGAGCTTTGCTGAGCAAGCCAAGGGGTTTGGGGGCTGCCCCT
Organism: Buceros rhinoceros silvestris; assembly: GCF_000710305.1. Lineage (NCBI taxonomy): Eukaryota > Metazoa > Chordata > Aves > Bucerotiformes > Bucerotidae > Buceros > Buceros rhinoceros. Next base: position 11,482 of record NW_010426954.1, on the reverse strand, counting down.
TGTCCCCACCCAGTTTAGAGCTTTCCCAGGGAGCTGCATTTGTATTTTTTCCCTTTAGGTGAGGGGAGCGCTAAACTTTGGAGGTTTATTTTCAAGATGAGGTCAAACAGCATCATTTTCTGCTCAGAACAAGCCTCCTGTCCCACAATTAAGTCATTAGGAAAAAAAGCAGCGAGGCTCAACACTCGTATGAGCAAAACAGGATGGTCAGCACCACCATGAACCCGCCCTTGATTCCACGGAGAAAAGGGGACAACGAGCGCAGACAAATCTCCCCGCAGAGCCACCTCCGAGCACCCGCTGCAAACTTTGGGCCCAAACATCGGTGCCGCTCGTTCACAGCCCAGCCCTGGCCAAGGCACCGATGGAGCCCAGCACGGCCAGAGCAAGGAGGGGGCTCCAGCCCCCCAGAACTGACGTGCTGCCGGTTCACAGTCAATTTGGTCATATTTGGTGCCACAGTCAAAGCCGTTTCCAAGGTCACACAATGCTGCTGCGAGGAAGAGGTCGGAGGATCCTGGTTTGTACCATCACCACCAGCCCACCCTTCTGCGGCTGCACACACAATTTAAAACCAACCACTTGCAAGGGCAGCCACGAATATTTTTTCTTACAGCCTTTTCTCCCAGGTCCAAGAATACCTGAGCACTTCCCAGCTGGGCTACGGGGAAACCCGCTCCTGCCCTCCACGAGAGCAGGACAGGCACCAGCCTGGGCGGAAGCCGCGTATTGACGGGGAGGCAAACGGACCCGCTCGGAAGCGTGAAGAGGAACACATTTTTGTTCCGCTTTGTTCCATTAAAAGAAGCAGAGATCCTGTTAAACCCCAGCTTTCCCCGCCGCTCGCTGCCCAGCTGCTTTCCCCTCTCCTGAAGAGCTCCCAGAAACAAAGTGGGTATTTGCATATCCCGGGCAAGGCCCTTCTCAGGGTGGCACCGATTTGCATGCGAGGGGCTGAGCGCCTCCGACGGGGAGAATAAACCTACCAGGAAAAAAAAGCCATTACACGAGGTTTACCCTTCTGTTGGCTCCTAAAGAAAGAAAGCCCCATTAAAGAGCTGTCACTGGTTTAATTCCAGTTTTCCTACAGGGATATGATCCCATTCCCTTCCCCAAAAGATAAAGCAACTCGTCTGATAGAAATATTGGCTGCTCGGCGCACGGGTTCCAGTTTTCCTACAGGGATATGATCCCATTCCCTTCCCCAAAAGATAAAGCAACTCGTCTGATAGAAATACTGGCTGCTCGGTGCACGTGGGTGTTGGGTTGTTGGTGTCTTTTTTTTTTTTTTGTTAGGAGTGAACAGGAACTGAACCTTGAACTTCATTTACCCTTTGAACTCGTTACCTTTAAACAAAATTCCCCATGCTTTCCCTCTTCAAACAAATTTCATCACAATTACAGTCCCTTCCACTTCGCTTAGAGATATATAATCATTGACTTGACCTAATTACCTGGTGCAGGCCTTTCTCTACAAGGTGAAAGCCATATTGGTGTGAACAGAAGCTGACCCCTGGATTCTTGATACCCCAATTTTATTCTAATTATTGTATAGGAGGTTTTCCATCTTCCTCTGTCCTCCTATTCCCTCCCCCCAGTTGCTATTTGGTTGCTGGCGCGTTCGGTGATGCCCTTTGGGTTGCGAGCTGCCTGGAGACAGGCTGCAAAATACATCTCAGGCTGAAAAGCACAGGGGTTTTTTTTTTTATTCAAGCTCCCCCATTCAATAGGGAACCAGGAGAATTAGCTCTGCAAAAGGCTGCCAAGAACCGTCTCCCGTGGAAGCACACACAGCGTGCACCCAGCACAAGCATGTGGGCTCAGGGAGCAGGCTCGGACCCCCACACAGTGACACCCCACATCACACACCCCCCAGCGCTGGGGCAGCCAGGGCTGTTCGTATCCGTGGATTAAAGCTTTACACCACCAGGGAACGGGAATTCTGCGGTGGAGATCAAAGCCAGCGTTCCCTGTAACTCCAGAGCAAGGAGAACATAAGCACAGAGGGTTGGGGTCTGGGTGGCCCTGCAGTCTCCCTCCAAATCCAAGTGAGAAGCACCTCGCCCACAAGCCAAGGTCACTCAACTGCCAAGAATCGACATTTTCAGCTAAACGATATTTTCAGTTTCAACAGAGTCGCTGTGGCGAGGCCACTCTGCTGGGCGAAGCACGTCACACTGCTGGGGTGCTACCACCTAACTCACCCCCCCAAACCACAACAGAAAGTTCGAGGGCGCTAGGTAGGTCCTAGACCAACATCACCTCTAAGAGCTGCTGTGTTGGAGTCAAATCACTTCTCCCTCCTCTAAGGTCACCCCCTTGTCAGCCTTTACCTTGGGCTTGTGCCCGCTCGAGCCCTTCCGAGTTGTACCCTGGTCAAAAGCAGCT
>NW_010426954.1:854-9033 GCF_000710305.1 Buceros rhinoceros silvestris | reverse complement strand
CGCGCTCTCCCGAGCTGTACCCTGGCACAAAGCAGCTTTTGGACCCAGGCAGTACCACAAAATATCGCTGCAATAGCAACTGAGTTATCTTCCAGAAGACTGGAAGTAGCTCCTTGTACAAGGTTGGGGTTTACTGTGGATTCCACCTTCTCCGAGGAGAGCTTTTCCCTTACAGATAAAATGAAGTTGCAATGAGAGAAGACAGAGCTCCTCACCGGTGTCCTTAGCCTGCAAATTTCTGATGGCATTCAGAGACAGAGAAAGGCTTGAATTACCTCTGCAATTCAAAATATTTCCCCCTTTTTTAAAATCAAGAAGAAAAATCTAAGGAAACCAGCTCCAACATTAATAAAGAGTCACCACAATTGACAGGCAGGGTCAGCGCCGAACGGCACCTCCCTCACCTTCCCATTTGTCTTGGGCAATTGAAAAATAATTAGCAATTGCGAAAGGGTTCAATACCTAAGAGTAAACAAAGGGAAAAGGGTTACTCTAAGTCATGGTCCCATGGCCTGGGGCAGAGCATTTTCTCATCCACAAGGTGAGCATCCCCCCCGCCACCTCCCCATGACAGATGAGCCCAGGACTGGCCGGGAAGCGAAGGCGAGGGCAGGTGGGGACTCTCAACCGGGGCTGCCCTTTGCATTCAGATCCCTTCCTGCTCCCTCTCTACTTTTATAAGCACCACAACAAAAGGAGAAGCGGCGACGGAGAAGAGCCAGCACCGAGGAGCGCAGATAGGTGGAGCGCAAAGCCCGGCTCTGTGGCGGAGGTAGCGCAGCCATTTGTTATGGTCTCTTGGCGAGAAAGGCCATGCTCAGATGCCCTGGAGCTCTGCTGTAATAAATAGACACTGAAGATTAAAGGAGCAAATCCTACCACCTGCCCCAAGCCTGAACCCACAGATTTAGCATACTGGGGTACCCAAGAGGGATGGAGGCTTTGTAGACGGCGGAGCTATGGCCGTTTTATGGCAGTTTCTGCAACCTGGGGGCTTGTGCCGGTGCCCCTGGCTCAGACAGCTCCGCTCCCCTGCTGATCCCTGAACTGAGGGAAGACCCAGGGGGAGGGGGGGAAGCGGTGCTCGTCCTGTCCCCAAGCCTACCCCAGCTATCATGGGATCAAACCAAGGAACCAGCACCCAAAGCCACCAGGATCCGCACTATTGTCCTCCTCCTCCCAGCGTTCTTTGATCAGCAGCAAGTTTGCACATCAAAGAAAAGGAGGAAGGAGAATATTCAAACAGATATTGTCTGGCCTCACTTTCCCTTGGTAGGGCTGGTGAGTTTCCACCACAAAAGTTTGTGTGTTTTTCGATCTTCTTGCTTTCCTTTTCTGTTTGTTGGTGGTTTTTTTCCCCCCAAACAAATTCAAAGGGGCTTTGCAAGTCCTGAAATGTAAAACTGAAGCATTTCCAATCAACTAATTCCAACTGATTTGGAGAGTAAACCTTACGGTTTGGGTTTTTTTTTTTTTCCTTTTCCCAACTAGATTTCTCCTAGACTGAGGTAGGGGAGGAAACAAATCCTTTACTCAAACTAAGATGCGTTTTTTTCTCCCCCAATAAAATAATTGAAGCTGATGGGTCTGGTCTAGCAGAACTAGCAGATCCGAGGAGGCACTCAAAGCAGACATGGAATTTCCACCTACAGATGAAAATAAAGCAACTTCAAATCATCCTTGGCAGAAAACAAACTGGAAACCCCCTGTTAAGGGCAGTGCCACGACCCCGACATCCGCTAGATGACAAATGTCGCTAAAAGTTGGCAGTGAAGATTTCTCACCAATTTGGGAGTCGCCGTTACAACTCCAGGGAGCCGAAGTCGTGCTCCGCTCCTCGGTAGCTACAGAGATTAGTGAGGCAGCCATGGGCTTCCTAGACTGGAGCTGGGACAGGGGCGTGAGCACGGAAAGGGGTGGACAAATGTACCCATTTAGTGGTTTGTTCTTCTAAGGCTGTGCTTTCCTTCCCACCAACCTCCACTTGCAGGAGGTCTTGCAGGAATCACGACCACAAAGTTCCCAACCTTAGCGAGCCACCAACCATCGCAGAGGGCTGAGAAACACGGAGAAGGCAATAAGCAAAGGTCACGCCAAAGTTTAAAAACACAACACCAAGGTGAAGGTGAAAAATGCTCTGGCAAATCTAATGTCACACTCGTAAAATAACCGAAGAAATTAAAAAAAAAAAACAAAAAACCAGAAAGGGACTAAATCACTTTATGAGCACCCAGGCTGTAATTGCCTTCTTAGCAACAAGCAACCTTTGGGTTTGTGAGGAGCGAATGACCTTAGGCGCCTACGGTCAGCCGTTCTGATCAAGCTACAAAATTAGCAGACGAAGGGTAATGTGGAAGATGCAATATATCTCGAGACTTTACTGAGCGTTTGATGTGGTGCCACAGCAAATCTCGCTGAAAAAATTAATTTACCTCAGCTTGGATAGAAGCAATCGTCACAGACTGAAAATTGGCCCAAGGGCCACAGACAAAAGCTGGTGATAAATGGCTTTCCGTCACGTGGGGGAGAAGCGCCTGTGTTGGGGTACTGCAGGGTATTAGTCCCCGTTTTATCTAAGGCAAGTAAACAGTCCATTAATTCAATGAGCAGGAAGATACTAAATTAGGTGGTAATGCAAATAGCAAGTGAAAGCAGAGGAAATAATAGTAGGGGACACAGAGAGGTTAGGAATATGGCTAGAATAATAAAATGAGGCTCGACCTACCAAAGGATAAACCAGGGCAACAAAAAAGTGATCCCAAGCACATCCAGCACCAGGGAATGTTACGGAGTAAAAGGGGAGAAAATAAGAATGTGCAATGTAATGGAGCAGCCCAAAGGGAAACTGGTTGCCCAGGGGCACAGGACCCCTGTACCGAGGGGAAGAGTCGGCTTCTTCCAGCAACGCTGCACCATCTAAACCCCAACACTGGCCCTAGCCCGAAATCTTGGCAACTCACACCTAACACACCAACCGCGTGAAGGGCGTGCGCAGGAACAGGAGGGAAACTGTCTGCCTCCGAGGTCAGGGGGTCTCTGAACCCATCCCGTAGTCCAGGGCTCCCTGGAATAATCTGCTCTGCTTTGAAGCATAAGGATATGAAGGAAGGAAGCGGAAATCAGGGTGGACTTGAGAGCCCCCCCGAGCCACAGAGCTCTCCTGCAATGCCCACGGCCTTTGGGGGACAGCAGAGTTCTGTCTTTGTAGGTAACTAAAGCAGAGATCCAAGTTATAGGGGGTCAACAGCACCACCCTATATATATGCTCAAAGACTGACACCAACCGCCTGCCCGCTCCAAATCTTCAAGGGAAGTTCACCCCTATCGTGCGTGTCCTCTCCACACACCTCATGCATCAGGTGTTTATCAGGAACGGCAGAGTGCTTCCAGGGTTTGGAAGGAGTTCAGAGAGTACAGAGAGCTTTACTCCACTAAATTTTGTCCTCCCTTGGTTTCGGTGACTTCTCTGCCCACTGCTAGCACAGCCCCTCCAAGGCATCTCTTTTGGCAGGCTCCCGCTGCCCTCAGCATCAGACTGTCTCGACACTGAGTACCTTTGCCCCAGATACCATCAGTCTAAAGCTAAAATAAACTTCCGATGTCTCCCCCCAAGATTCCATCATTTTTGTTAATGCTTTCATCCTCGCTGAGTGATGCCAGACCATTTCCACTTAGAGCAGATGGCCAAGTCTCGCTACTAAACGCAGAATAGCTCTGTGGCCAAAGAATCCAAGCGAGGTGTTTGGAGCTCCAAGGCTTTGAGATGCGATTGCCCCTACACCACAGGCTCCTCACTGGACCTGGGTCAAGCCACTTGCGCTCCGCATTGGCCCCAGCTCAATGAGAATTATTTCCTCCGCTCCAGTGGATGAACCTTACTGTAAAACCAGGCTAATGCTCTGCTCCTGCTGCTCTCCAATTGCCCCAGTAAACCTTGGGGATTGTCCAGGCGAGGCAGTCGAGGCTTCTTTCTCCAAAGGCTCCCCAAGCGCCCGCAGCATCTTTGCGCGGCCTCACTGCTGGGAAGGTGCCATCGCGAGGGCAACTTGGTTAAAAACTGCAGCTGCAGAGACACAGCCCTGGGTGATGGGATGGTTCAAGGGATTGATCTCTCTGCCAGAGCGTTTGTTCAAGCAGAGGGTGAGGGTGGATGGAAGAACAGCAGCAATTCACCAATTTCAAGCGGCAGCTCCCACTTTAACCTATGAGTGCAGGGAAAAAAAATAGGGGTGAAGCTTTGTAACCAAATAAAGAGAGCTGTGAGCTCAATAACAGGCATTATCCTATGGCAAAGATTTTGTTATTGTTGAGTACTGATTCCTTTATCTCTCGGAGACAATCAACCTTCAGCCAGAGGAGTCTAGCCTTAAAACCCCATAACTCAATTTTACATAGCGTTAAAGTTTGGGGGGATATTTGTCAGTGCTGGAGCTGATACAATCAGTCTGGAGGACCCTAGAACAAAGAGCAGAGGGTGAAGAGCGTGTCACCTCCGCACACATTCGTTTCCTTGATGAACAAGGAGCTATTAGTTGGCGAGAAAGCATTATCAGGGTGAAGGATGATGCTGATTGTTTCGGCTGCTCTTCCCGTGACACTGGATTAGAAGAAGAAGTCCCAGTGTTTGCTCAATGCGCCACCGGCTCTGCCCCCGCCGCACCCAGGTACGCGGCCGGGCGCCCCCAGCCACCCTTCACCACAGACCGAAAATCAATCTGGACGCCCCATCCCTTTCAACTGCCACGTCTCGCCGAGGGTTAAACAATAAAAGTTTAACTTGTTTTAAGAAGTAGTTCATCACCATAAGCCTTAAACAAAGCCACTCTTTAAAACACACGCGTGCACAAGGCCTTCGTGCAAAATGACAGCGATGGAACATCCAACGTAGCCTCTTCGCTTCCCTCCAGTCGTCCTGTAACGCGTTTCGCTTTAGAATTTATTATAACCAGTCGTTAAATTGAATTCTTTGGGACAGCAGCTTTATTTTTGCACGTGGTGATTTTCAGCACTACAGAACCTGAGTCATAATTTAACGGAGTCCCCGTGGCTCACATTGAATCACACGTTTAAGCACATGCTTAAGTGGGAATGAAGTCGGTAGCAGTTTAGCACGTGTTAACATATATACAGCAGGGCCTTTTATTGCTGTCCACAGCATTTCCCTCAGCTGGGAATTCCGTACTTCAGGACTTGGTAGTGGTTTCAGATTGATCCTGCAAGGTACGGGGCCGTCGGGGTTATCCCCCACCCAGGTGAGCAGCCAACGCTCTGACGTGTTGATGGGATGAGGCCACCCCTACTCAGAACAACTCTAGATTTTCCCCTCAATGAGAAGGCCCCTGAGGCTCCCAGTGGAGCAGGTGTTTGTTCGCCTGTTTGTCCTGGAATTGTCATGCAAATGTGTCCCACCGAGGAGAAGTTTACCCTGGTTGCAGACAAGTCCTCTTGCCATTAGAGCAGAGGAAGAGGCTCCCTCACTCCCCCTGCTAACCACCTAGTCACGCTCAAAAATATAAAGCGAAAAAACCAACCCCCCAATCTTTGCTATAACCTCAACACGTTTCAAAGTGCATAGCCTAGAGCATCTCTTACCCTTGTTCCTTGGTGAACCCACCGAATATTTCATCTTATTTCACCTTGGTGAAAGCACGTCAGTTCTAGAGCTGTTGTAACCCCATCGCTACCAGTGCCACTGGCACTTCTGCAAGGGTGAAACCCCATTCCGCAAGCCCAAGCGAGGTCCTTGGTGCCAGCCGGGGGCTCTGGGCAACCCCGGCCACTTCTGCACGGCCAGAGGGCACTGACCGGCTGACCCCAAACCGGCCCCTGCTTTGCCATGCTGCTCGATCACTGCGCCTCAGCGTCCTGCCCTCCGAGCATCCCTCCCGCAGAGGAGACCCCGCACCGGTCAGTCACGGGGGGCTCTGGTGCCCGCTCCTTAGGGAAACTGGAACCGCTTTCTTTCGGAAAGGAGCAGAGGAGGAGCTGTCGTGAAGGTCCACCCCGACACTTTGTTAACTTACATTTCCTGCATATTGATCCCTCTGCTGGGGAGAACATAGAGACACAAAGCATTTATGCCGCGGATTTACATACTCATGAATAAAAAGGCCTTTAGGAGGCGGGAGCATAAGTTATCCCAACCCCCCAACGCCACGGCAACTTGCGCACTGATAATTCACGTGTGTTTGACATGAGGAACACGCAATTCGCCACGAGAGGAAGCTTCATCCCGGCTCCTGACAGCTGCCACACCACCCGAGACCACGCGCCCGACAGCGCCGGCTCAAAGGCGCCCGCGCTCCGAGCCCCCCACTCCCGCTGAAATAATCTACGGGCTGAGGGCATCCTCCGCCGCAATTAATTCTGAGCTGCGATCATCAGCCCTGGTTTCACACAATCTCGCTGTTGTTAAGCCGCTTACTAAAAAAAAAAACACCATCCAAATACCACCTCGTCGTTAAAGACTGTCCTCTAGGTACAGAAAATGAATCGATTCATCTGATCCTGCGCTTATAAAGCAATACAAAGAAACTTTAATTATGCTTTTTTCCTGTCAGCAAACAGCAAAGGCGGCGGGATTTTTGCCTCAGAAAAGCTGCATTAATAAGTTATCGGCATTTCACCGACTTCCAAGCGATTTCAGTTATAACTCCTGTCCGGGGCCCCAGAGAGCCACCGAACTGCTCGGGTTTTACGCCACATTTCATAACGTTTTTCTTTCTCTTTCGAGCTCTTGCAATCCAGGAGTTACTGGAGAATCTCAGCTTCAAAACCAACCAAACATCCCAGTGGCTGGGCAGAAACCCCTTTCCAAACCACAGACCGAGGCAGGCGACACCCAAAGAGTGAACCACAAACACGTTATTTTGTGTAAAACCAGCTCACGGTTTTAAAATCCGCAATTCTGAGGCTGACAGACCTCAACTGCAAATCAGCACCAGGAAATGCATCCCGGATAGACGGGGGAGCTTAAGGATTGGCTGGACCGGAACATTTCAGAGCCTGATGTGCTGTGTCAGGATTACGTCCCAAAAGAGCGCTAAGGAGCCACCAGACAGGATGCTCGGAAGGTCCCAGGCTGCCGGCCCCACGCAGGGCTGAGGGTCTCGCCCGCCAGTCCTCCCTCAGCCCGCGCCGGTGGGTTACGGTTTGACGCTTTATAAAGAAGAGCCACTTTTACGGGGTGCAGGGGAAGACAAGGGGAGAGGTTAGACAAGGCAAAAGGCACTTCCCATCGCCTGCTCTTCCCCAGGAACCCTCAGCCCACAGACAGCACCTCAGACCAACTTCCAAACATCAGCAGCTTAAGGAAAAACAACTTCGAGCTCAAAATTGGCACCCACAAAACCGCAGGCTCCAGCGGCCTCCCATGGGACCGGGCCCTGTGGCTCGACATGCCCGGCTGACGGGCACCACGGCTGCCAGCCAGGAGAGGAGGTCGGCTTGTGCCACAGTTTGCTGCGGCTCTAAAACCCCAAACGAGAGCGTGAAGCCACTTTGGGTTTGGGGTTTTGCTTGTTTTAAATGGAAGCTGGAAATCTCAGGAGCGTTTCCCTCACCGCTGCCGGCTCCTACAAAGGTCTGAGCTCTCCTCTGTAATTTATGCATCTACTTCTGGCAGCCTGCAAGTCACCCACCCTCCTCCTCTCCACCACGAACAAACAATCCGTAATACAGAGGCAAACCAAGTAGCTCTGTATAAAATATAGCCAAATCTTTTGACCAGCCCGAGCACCATTCCAGGAACTTATTTGCACAATGCCTGAGACGTTGGCCCTGGGTTGGAGTGCGCTAATGTGGTGGTGCGTTTCCATTCAGAAAATGATAAATCAGAGAACACGAGCCCTGCGGCTTTAAGGGAGGCTGAGTTCTCCACCAAATGTCACGCTGCATAATGACATATTTTTTAGAAAATGCGTTGTTTGCTAATACATGGATTCATGCCCGTTCAACTGGTCAGACCTGCTCAAGGAACCTGGAGAAATAACTGAGGTTTAACCTCTCGCTCCCTGGGCTGGTTGGGATGATGCCTGAGATCAAAACAGAAGGAGGCAGCAGGAACCTTTGATGGCGACTGCACTTGTCACCAAGCCATTTTCCGGATGCTTCCTACACGGTTTCAGTTAAAAGCTCATCAACAGCAAGTTTCTGGCAACGCAGCCAAACACAACAACAG
>NW_010426954.1:458-756 GCF_000710305.1 Buceros rhinoceros silvestris | reverse complement strand
CAACAGCAAGTTTCTGGCAACGCAGCCAAACCCAACAACAGGCATTTCTGGACGTCAGGGCGGCAGAAGTAACCGCTTCTGACGAGACCTGAAAACCCACATATACAGCTTCTAACTCCAGCCCAAGAGGCATTTCCACTCCTCTGCCCAGACTACCCAACCTGCAGGCGCTCGCTATTTCCGAAGCAGGTTCTCAGGCTGCCTTTTATCTCGCACACTTTCTTAGTCCACCTGAAATCCAGCAGCTTTTGGGCAAGCGGCTCCTTCGGGCCATGCTCCCTTCCACCACGCTGGTCAC
>NW_010426954.1:0-254 GCF_000710305.1 Buceros rhinoceros silvestris | reverse complement strand
GCCACAAGGGGAAGAAACTCCCTGCCCCGGCGGGAGGAACCCCCCGGTTCGCAGTCGGGGTTGGAAAAGCGGCACTCGGCAACTCTGCACCCACCCGGGGGCTGGCGAAGCTCCCACGGCGGACCAAGACACCCGCAGTAAACGCCTATCTTGGTGGGGTGGGGGGGAGGTCGGGCGAGGGGTGTTGTTTTGCTGGGGGCTTTTTTTCTTTTTTTTTTTCCTCGGATAAAAGTAATAAAAGCAGCAACCGGCGC
>NW_010426953.1:0-1945 GCF_000710305.1 Buceros rhinoceros silvestris | reverse complement strand
GGGACCGGCCCCGGGCCCGGTTGGAGGTGGCTTGTCCGGGGCCGTGCCCAGAGCACGTTCCTCACGGAAAAGCCCTGTCAGGAGGCAGGAGCCCTCAGAGAGGGTTTTGTGGCCCAGCCGTGCCCCAACGGGAGCCAGGTCTTCATCAGGGCTCGGTCTGCTCGCAGGCGCAGAGGCCGAAACGTGAAAACACACACGCAGCGAGGAGTCCCCTGCGCTCCGCGGCGGGGATAGCGACAGGTCACCGCCAACCCCTGTGCCGGCCTCATGTAGAACACCTGCCCCACGCAAATACAGCGGGGAAGTTACTCTCATTCTGATCAATTTTCTCCACGGTTTGACTAGTGCGTAATAGAGCTATTGCCACAGGGATCCTCGAGGGAGGGAAAACCACCTGTAGCAGGGCGGCAGGGAGCCACGGCAGCAATTAGAATGATATTTAATTTGTTGTGTGTACTTTACCCGTGATGGACAGTTTCAGCTGAAAGAAGTCATGTCCAAACTAACATCTCATCCTCGCCTCTGACATTTCGTGGATGTATGGCTGACAGCCCCTGCTCGGCGCGGCTAAAGCAGCTCTTCATCTTTCTCCTTGGCTTCTGCTCGCCTCTCCTCTCAATCACAGGTGACATCGCCATCATCATACCCTCACTCAGGACCTTAACTTGGATGTCATGTTTGATGTGGAACCCTCAGCCACGTCTCACAGGGGTTACGTTTAAACGTTGTGGATTATTTCTGCTTAATATAACTATGCTTTTACTGTCCCTCCGAGCAATTAGCATGTTCATTCAAATTCTAATTATCTTCCATCTTGATTACTGTACCATTTTCTGGTCTGAGCAAATGTGTTCTTAGTGTCGCCCAGCTTTACTCAGAACACTGCCCCAAAGGTCTTTTCTATTACTGTTATTTTGAGTTGCACAGAAATGAGAGGTTCTAACAGCTGCCTGGTGCTGAAACAAACGGGACGGTGCTCCCCTCTGCCAGCTCCGGTGCTCGTCCCACCCCACAGTGACCCAGTCTGCCTCATCAGCACAAAGCTGCTCTTCGGGGTTATTTTTTCTACTGGTTTGTCAGACAGAGTCAAGATACCTGCTGGAGACAGGCTCTGTTGTGTCTCCTCATTACAGCCTCACGCTACTTGAGCTCTGCTCTTTGCCAGAGTGGTTCCAGCTCCTTGCCGTTGCTTGGCCCCCTACAACGGCCATCGCTGTCTGCTCTTTGCAGTGTCGAACACGTTAGCTCTGCTCGGGTGCCTTTGGTGGCACCCTGTGACGCCCCTCACTGCCCTCCTGTGCTGCCCTTCTCCAAGTGTTCTTGCTGTTGATGTGCAGAGCTGCCGAGAGGCCGTGAGCTCGGGGCCTGCTGAGTGATTAATCCCCATTGCCCCGTTATTTCCACAGGAGATGGTGGGGGCAGAGTCAGCTCTGAAAAGGGAGGACACAAATGCACAGCCACAGACACCGAGAGGAAGGTGAGGTGTCTGGGAACATCTCTCGTGCCAGCTCGTGCAGAGACCTGTGGGGAGGGCGGCTGGGCCACCTGCTCTCCCCGCAGCACCAGCTGTCCTGTGTGCTGGGACAGACACCCCAAGCACCAGGTGACCCCAGGGGACGCTGGCTGCGGTTCTCACCACCGTCAGTTACCGGGTTCAACTCGCCATTTGTGCGGGTATGCTGAGGCCACGTGGAGGGTTTGGTTCAACACCGCGAGATGAACACCACCCCTCGGTGTTTTCAACCAGGTAAGTCCCCCCTCCGCGGAGCCGCCTCCTGCTCCCGCACGGGCAGCAGCCGCTGGGGGCTGTAAGCGCCCCCGTCTTCTTCACTGAAACTCGGGTGTGGGGAGTGTCGGTCAGTGTCGCCACTCAGGTTTGTCTCTAACCGCACATGTTCAACCGCAACGTCTATGGCCGCGGCCCCGCAGACACTCGGTGCCCGGT
>NW_010426952.1:30686-33681 GCF_000710305.1 Buceros rhinoceros silvestris | reverse complement strand
TATTATTATTATAGTTAATCTCCCCCTAAAGTTATACATATATTGATCTTGGCCATTATCCATAAAGTACTTTAATCCCTGGTGAACATAATTAACCAAAATTTATAGCAGCACAATACACAATGTTACCAGTTAAACCCCTTTTAGGCTAAGCTGTGCTTACATCAGGGCACTAAACCCTACAGCCATCACAGACCATAAACACTCTACACCACATTCTCCTCCTGACCTAAAAACACAGCCTAGTTGCTGCCAGTATGGTCACATCCAGGTACCTCTTGCATAAGACCGTTTGGCACCAACTTTTCAGACATGCTCACTGCCAACCACGCATGTAGCACAGGTTTGCTACCCTGGCAGCAAGATGTGGTTTCAACGCTTTATTTGACTGTCAGAGAACATGCAAAGCAAGGTGCAAACATCAACGTGCAACCCAGGCCAGTTACTTATAAAGTCCTGACTAGCCCTGTCTAATAAAAACTCCATCTTCCTTAAAAGGTGTTAAAAATAGACCTGCCTCTTTAAACAGCCAACAGTGTCCTGTGCCCTTCTTCTCACTAACACCATTATAATCATCCTTCTAGGGATACGCAGCGTGCCCACAGCTGCAACGTCTGGTGACGCTGCTCCAGCCAGTGCAGCATCCTCCTCCTCCACCCCACCAACACGCCTGCAAAGCAGCTCTGCCATTCATCAGAAACCTGCCTCGCTGAAGAGGAGGCAGTAACCTGCTTTGCTGCGACCTACGGATTTTCAGCTTTACTGCTAGAATTAGGTCACTGGCAAAGATAGCCAAGATTTTCCAAACTCACCAGCTATTCTTGAGTATTCTGTATAGAGGTTTCCTGGCTGAGCAACATGCCTTCGAAAAGAAATGAGGAGGTACTGCAGGCTCCTGCAAGGTTTCTGGAGTCAGACACCAATAAACAGGAATGCTTCACCCCATAATCCTTATCTGCCTCCAGAACTGCCAGACAACAGGAAGAGCTCTGCAGTTCGGATCTACTACCACGGAGTCCTTGCAGCCTCTCAAGGAGAAATCAAAGATGGTGCACACAAAGGAAAAGATGCATTAGCAGCGATCTGCAGAGACCCTTTAGGGCCACCTGCCTGCACTGAGACTGGAAGAGCCTGAGACATCAGGCACCTTCCCACCAGGCAGCTGGGGTGTGCCCCCGGACTGCTCTTCTGGCTACAGCAGAAAAGCTACCCAGGGTCCACAGGGTGCCACAGCAGTAAAGGCACAGACAGCACCTCAAATCAGAGTCTTTGTTTCCTACTGAAATAATCGTACTGAAAGAGACCCTGGACTCTGGTGCCTACTAAATATAGTCCAGTTTTAAACTAGTAAAGCCACTAAACAGCCAAAAGAAGCAACCACTTGCTTTGTAAGATGGACATTTGTCCATCAGTGAAAGAACAAATAATGCCACCAACCTTTTATTTGGGAAAACATATCCCCTGTTTTCAAAATAATGAGTGAGGAATATGCTGCGCTCAAGAATATATTTTATCTATCTGGGACTGCATATTATTTTTGTCATTAATGTGATTTTTAAATTACACAGATAAGCTATTGCTACTAAAAGATATTTTACTATTAAGATAGGGCAGAGTTTTTCCACCCCATACATTTCTTTTCTGAAGCTGTATTCCAGTTTCCTCACCTCATGGAAGAAAATCATAATTGCTAATGAAGAAATATTCTAAGAATGTGACCATTTGGAATACTTGTTTACACAAAATCTTTTATGCCAGAAGGAAAGCATGTGCTCTTCATCTAATACCTCTTCACACTGTCAGAAATATTTAAGGAGTCATCAAATATCTACTGTACCTTTCAGGTATAGAGGGCATACATCTGGAACAGAGGAAGCGGTGCATGTAATTTCACCCTGTAAAATTATTTTAAATTTAACCTCAAACATCCCAGGAAAAATGAACTACCAGCCAAGGTCACTATCAGATATATGTTTGGAAAAGAGCACTACGAAGGAGAACTTAACTAGATGCTAGCACTGTTTTTCCTGTTGAATATGTATTTTTGCACACACGGAACAGTAACGCTGTATTTCAAAAGTTTGGGAGTTAGCTAATGTTAAGTGACAAACAGTTGTAACTCGAGTTAACTACGTATGTTACTCAGCAGGAGAGCCAGAACAGAGAAGCACGGCTCCCAGCACCATGACAGTAGATCATACATGTCCTGATCTCAGACATATAGAGGTACCATGAAAGAAAAGAGGTTTTGAAAGGAAGTACCAGAGTGTGAAAACACACCGTGCTTCTGCTTAACTGTTGAGATGTGCTAATGCAAACTCATTGTCAATACGGTTCCAAAGAGGAACAGGGCTTATCTCCTAGAAAATTAAACCAATTTAAACTTCAGGGGAAAAAAACCAACAACAACAAAACAACCACCTGCCCCCCCGTCATGTCCTCTCCCTTTAATCACTCTTGACACCTTCCTTGCTGTTTCTTTCTCTCCTCTGGGCATGTGTGAAGGCCAAGAGACTGCTCAAACCTCAAACAGAAAAAGAATGAAACTGGCCACTTGGAAACCATTTCCTTGGGCGGGAAGCAAACCAAAATGCATCCATACGACATGAAAATTGCTTGACTTTTTTCAGCTCAACTACAAAACTCTCAATCCTTCCAATAGGGCTCAGGAAGTCATTATGTTAAGCATAGGACATTCTACTCTACAAGTGAACCCTTGATCAGCTGGAGAAGATCCTTACAATCCCTGTCCGAGTCAGCAGTGCCACGAAGGAATACTATTTTAATTCCCCCAAAACAAGAATAGCTGTAGTAGAGTAAACTAACATTTGTGGGAGGATTAGCTGCCTTACGCTTGCTTGCTCTGTATCCTCCCAGCAGGAAAAGGGTTAGGATCCCACCTGGGAACAGACCAGACATTGAAAGGTTCATGGGTTTTTTTTTGGAAATAAAAGTAATTAAAGAATAAAAAAAAAAAAAAAAAGAGGGATGAGAG
>NW_010426952.1:21737-30664 GCF_000710305.1 Buceros rhinoceros silvestris | reverse complement strand
ACAGGCCAAGACTGTAAAGGGTTAAGGGGTTTTTTTTGGAAAAAAAAAGAATTAAAAAAAAAAAAAAAAAAAAAAAGAGGGATGAGAGTAGCTGGAACATTTAGTTCTCCAGTTTAGTGGAAACTGTTTCCATTTGCTCAACTACCAGGGCAATACTAAGAAAATAACCACACGAGCTTACAGAAACACAATGCAATGCCGCTGTGGGTAACACGATCACACCCCTCCTTCCCTGTTACTCTGTAGGGTTTATGTCGCTCGTGAATTTAGGCAAGATAAATCGCTGCTTCATGGTCAGGTATTTTTCTATACAATGTCCCATCCTGGGATCACTCCTTGTTGGTTTCAAAAAAAAAAAAAAAAAAAAAAATCTGCTGTTAAAAATAGTAACAATTAAAAAAGAAAATAAAAACAACAAAAAAAGATAATTTTCATTGCAAACCATTCACCTGGGGAGAGGCTAAAAAAAAAAAAAAAATCACTGATGTTAAAAATAGTAACAATTAAAAAAGAAAATAAAAACAACAAAAAAAGATAATTTTCATTGCAAACCATTCACCTGGGGAGAGGCTGCGGTGGGTCTCCTCATCATGAGAGCCAAATGACAAACCAGAAGCACACATTTCTTGACTGTCCTCATGCTGTGCTAGCCAGGAGCTTGCAGAGTCTGCATGCACTTTCAGGAAGGGCGAAGCAGCCACCAAACGGAGCTGACATTTCAACGCTCTCCACAAGCAGGAAAGGGTTATGCAGCAGGCAAGACCTTTAAGTGAGAGTCAGGAGAACTGTCTGCAGACAGCTTGCATGACCTCAGGTAAATCCCTTGAGGAACTGAAGCACGCACTGCTCATCCACAAAATGAAGCTAATCCTAATTCCTTCACGGAGTGCTGCACAGCTAAATCCACTCTTGGTTTTCAGGTGCTCATGTAGCTCAGCAATGAAACTGGTATGTGAAGTGCCTAGAGAGTAGGACACTTAGGGAAGCTCATTCAATTCAGCTTTTCTGGTAGTTAATAATGCCCAAAGTATGAGATGGCCACTTTTCTCAAAATGCATCAATGACCTCTCACTGCTCCCCCGCCACCGCCATGTACACAGCAAAAACTATCTGAGGTCTCCTCTTACCTCTGTCCTGAGAAATTCCCACGATGAAATTTCAGAGAAGTTCAAAGGAGTTTAGTCAGAATCAGGATGACAAGATGAAGGCTCTACTGTTAACTTTACAATCAAGCAGTTATAAAACTTTTTATTTCTTTAAAACTTTTAGCTTCTGATGTCCTACTGGTAATCCCACACATCCAAAAGTTTATGACTTAGGCCCCGTTATAAAAATGCACCAGAGTAGCTGAGAAATCACATGATTTAAAAAAGTGAACACGAACACCTACATAGGATGCTCCCCCTTCTTTCTGTTTTTTAAATACATAGGTAACAATGGCTCATGCACTGGTTTTATGTGGGGGATCCCAGCACCCTTAATTCTGGGTGTTGGGATTTGATAATCACAGAATATCACCAAAACTGAAGATTACAAGAGGTGGCAAGATCAATCATATTTTTCACTCTAAACAACAGAACAGTTTTAACAAATGTTCCTTTAAAAAGAAAGAAAAAAAGGAAATAAGAAAAAAAAGCCTTTAAGAAACTAATGCAATTTGCCTTCCATGGATGGCTGAGGGGAAGTGCAAGGCAGCCCTGTCCACACAGACCTGAGAGCTAGCTTGTAGGGCTGAAGGGAGTCCCTTACTTCTGTGCAACAGCTTTGCACTCTGACTGTTGCTAACCAGTTACAACGAGCCCAGACCACAGTCTAACACGCTTCTCACTCTGCTCCTTCCCCACCAAATGTATTTTTCTCAGAGATCATTGAGAAAAGAACAACCAACCAACCAAGAATTCAAAGAAACTCCAAGAGACACTTAGGACACCCAGAGGGTCTTTACGTGTTTTCCTGAAGCAGATGACACCAGATAGAAGATTTCTCTTCCTCTCCCCCTTTGCAATCCCTTCACTGAAACACATCCCCATATGTGCTTTTTCCAGTGAGCATGAAGCCTGTAAGCTGCTTTTCCAAGCCAAGAAAAGTTTAAAAGAGGTCACGCCACAGAGAGCAGGCTCTGCGCATTTCCTAAGAGGGTCATATTACGTAGAATATCCACCGGAGACAAAGTGTTCCCATCCGGTTTCCCACTTCTTTTGGCACCGAAGATGCTTTTCTGGGTAGGTGTAGTAGCAAATACATGGATTGGGAAAAGGAAAGACGAGTATTTTTTCCCCCCTATTTGCTTATCTCAGCTAGAATTCCTCAGCATACTTCTAGGGTCTAACAGAGAGATTCTTGCTATGAAAGCTGATTGCTACACTCAGTGTTTGGAACTTCTCCTTCACACACACAGCGGCACTCAACTTTGCACGGCTTTTTTTCTCCCCTAGAACAAGGCTGAAACAATTTTCTTCTTAGTTAGACACTAGTAAAAGCTTTCTAGCAGGAACAACAGTTAATCACGGCAACAGGCTGCACTGCCTCCCTAGGCAATCCTGCTGTCACAGGCTTTTAAGGCCATGCTCAACTGGCACCTGACAGGAAAGGTTTAACTAGATCTTATCCTGCATTGGAACCAGGGGACAGACCAAACAAGTACTGCAGGCCCCTCTCAGCCCCATCTGTGACAGCTTCACAAAACACCATCTGAGTCTGAGAGTGCAGTTTCTTGCCCTTCTTCAAGCACAGGGCCCAAGCCAGCTGCAGGGGCAGTATGCTGAGTCTGTGGAAAGCAAAGGGACATTTTGCCTCTCTGAGCTATGACCCTGGTGACAGAGCACTAGACGTGCACCAGAGTGGCAGCTGCAGCTGCTGTGTGCAGCTGGAAAAGGGCAGCAATGCCACACGTATGGCAGAGTATTGCAGGTAGGCAAAGCAAAAGGGAGGACTGTGAGTCATCCACAACACACAGTTTCCACTAGCAGAATGAGACAATCCCCTGCCACGCAGGTTGACAAGAAAGGGGCAGGAGCAAAGCAAACAACAGGATGGGTTGCAGGGAAGAGGAACCCCTGCCCCAAGCCACTGAAACCAGTTACACCCAGTCACCCCAGCGGGCTTCTCTGTATGTAGTTACACAGCTGCAAACATGGAAAAGAGCAGCCCGCTCTGAGGAGCGCCAGGATCCAGTCTATGAGAAACACTGGAAACAAACACAGATCAAAGGGAAGCACCAAGCTGTATACACAGCTGCGGCTGTCCTTCCCTGTTAAAAAGAGACCGGCACAGAGATTTTAACTGCAAGCCCTTTGTGTGTGCTTGCACGTAACTGTGTGCATCTGTGCAAACGCGAGTACTCGCCTGCATGTGGCCTCTTGACATTACTGAAGAGTAGCTAATGAATGGTATTTTCCGAGCTCTATGGAAGATTCCCACACAGCTGGGCAAAACCTGACTGGGCAACCCACAGCTCAACCCACCCCAGAGAACGAGGCCAAATAGGTGGGAATGAAAGACATGGGAGATATAAAGCAAGCTCTTTTTAGCCTCAGATTTCTATAATAAACCTGCTACGCTACAGCCCCTTTCCAGAGTAACTCATTTGAAGAATTTCACTGAGTTTCCAGAAGGAACAGAACACTACTCACCTGAGGGCTCACTTTGGTCATGTGGAATTACAGTGAATTACCCCAAGTGTTCAACAGTTTATGTCTTTAAGTAGCACTGGAAAGACCCCCCTGGGTGAAAAATGTAGACACATCACCCAGAACTTCCTGGGAGAGCCAGGGCAATCCTCCCTGCACAATCCAGCTCCAAGTGGAAAAAGCAGAGGAACACACTGCAGCAGCAGATGGAAATGCTGACAGCTGCCTATTCTCAGGTTCTGAGACGCTCTTGGCTGACCAGGCTCTTCTTCAAGGCTAAGGACAGCCATGGCGAGCTCCTCAGGGCTGATAGCAACTCTGAACCCTCCTGTTCTGTTCCTTTTCTCTTCTGAGCTGCTCACAAGGAGATCTACCCATACAGAAGCAAGCAGCAAAATGGAATCTGGCATCAACTTCCTTTCCACATAAACACTCTGATGGATGTGTGGCTTTGCCAGCCTTCACCCTCATAGAAGGGTCCTTGTCTTTTCTCCACAAACACATACACTCATCCACAGGAAGAACAGCATGTATCAGATGCCCTCCCTTTGTCACTGCATTATTCACTGTCCTGGACAGTAAGCTATCTGGTATAGGAACCCTTGGCACTGCTTTCCAAATGACTAGGCACAACTACAGCACTGAGGATACAACTATGGAGGAGCAACAAGTGCCCAAGTGAACGAGCAAGCATTCATTGGAGAGTCATTAAGAGCTGTGCTTCTAAATGATTCAGATGCTTTTAGATATTCCACCCTAGCTCAGCAAGCAGTCAACTCAGAAACAGAAGACTGCACTTGACTTTATAAGCATGACTAAGTAGTGTGCAGCTGTTTACTACTTACCATGGCAAAACCCACACCCTTATCAGCCTGGACCATGCGTGAACCCACTGATATCATTCACAGAGCCTATTTCTGTGAAAGTAACACTGCATTTCAAGCTCACGTACTCTTTCCACTGGAGGTTTCAGCACGTAAGCTTTTTCGGCTCAACTTCTGTTATGCCTCCTTCTTTCCCTCAGCTCCTTCTGGGCAGAAACCCTTGCACTGGCAGTTATGAGATCACTGTGTAAATGCTACATCCCCTTTCCTGCCTCACTTCCTGTGAGCTGAACATGCCCGTTTGCAAAATCTCTCATTCATGGCAATCCCTTCTTTGAGTCTTATGGTACTCTACTTAAGCTCCCGGGTGAAAAAAAAAGTAAGAGCAAAAAGCATGCATCCTTCGCAAAAGCTTTTCATTTTCCCCTAAATAAGTCATGTTGCTTTATGAATGCACCCTGAAAGGTAAATAATTAACAGGCAAGAGGGACAGAAAATCTTATTACAGAGCTAATGGGAAGCGATGCTCAGGCAGCATGTACACATAAAGGATACCTTCAAAAGACAGCCCTCAATTTTTTTTAATGGAACATCAGGCAGAAGACCTGACTCATCCCATTGCTCTGGGATCCAGGGATTTCTCTGCATCCCTCCAGACTCATTCAAATCCAAAACCTTTATATGAGATTCAACCTGCATCTGACAGACTCAAGTGCCACCTTTGAAAAAGGGGATACTGCAATTTTGCAAAAGCACTGTAAGGATTTACCGAAGAGCAAACACAAAGAGTACTAGGCAGCTATTATCTGAATTTCTGCACAAATTCAAAATCCCAAGGCACGTACAAAGGAAGGCAGGTAGATGACACCATCTGCTGCTGTTTTCTGCCACAGCCCTGACTTAGCCCTGTCCACCTTTCCTGGTAGTTTCATGGGAGGAGAATTCCTGACCCTTGGTTGCACATTGCCCATTTAATTGTTTTATGGTTGTCACATGCATGGTTTGGGAGGAAACCTGCTCGGTCTGTTTGCCAACAGCTATGCAAACTGCTCGAGGTGAGCAGCACCATTTGCAGCCAGGCAACAACCACAGCAATGGTGAGATGAAGCGCTTTGCTTTCATTTCCCAGACAAGGCTATGAGCACCTGGTAACACACTAGCACTACACACCATAGCACCCAAAACAAAGGACCAAGCCCCGTCAGACACCTGCAGCAGCAAAGGTACCTTCACTTTGCACCCCTTCTCTCTTTTCAGATAGGAGAAGGTGCAAGGCCAGCAAGACAGCATCATGCAGCGCCTCCTGGCCAGAGAGGACACTGAGGCAGGCACAAAGAGTGAGGATGAAGTTTTGAAGGAATCAGAAGTGTGACATAGGAAACTTACTCCAGGCACTGGGTCCATGTGTGTTTCTGCTCCTCACCTGTTAAATGGGAGTGTCTGCCTCTTCTCACCCTCCCTTGGCATACCATAAGGCTACAGGTTCTCAAAGGTGTGATCCTTTGGTAAAAACAGGCCACATACAGAATGGAGAAAGAGGAAGTTTCTTGCCTACGTTTCGTATCCCAGGCTGAATTTCCTTCAGTTATCACAAGTCTGCATGGGCTGTGTTGCTACAGCACCCTCCACACATATACCGCATATAGATCAGCACACACAACTCCAGCTTCTGCCCCAAGAGTACAAAGTCCCGAAACTTGTAGTTAACAGATCATCTGCCTCAAAAATTATATTCCTATTGCCTCATCTTCTCCAAGGCAGAAACTCCCCAAGTGGCTTTTAGCTAGTAATGCTTTCAGGCCCATGAGCAAGCCATGTTAGTCACTTGAACAAGAGAAGTTGTTGCATCAGACTTTCTGTTTCTTGGCTATTCAAATAGCACCCCTGAAGAAAAAAAAAAAGACAAGCCCCCTCCTCCACCAAAGTCTCCAGAGATGTATTTGGGAGAGGTACGACAAGTACAGAGCCCTGACATGACTGAAAACTGAGACAGACAAGCTAAACACTTGACTTCCTACCTGAGGCCAAACCCAAGCTCATTGATTACAGAGAGTATTTGCATAGACTTTAATATTTTTCAGGACAGCCATAAACACACCTAACTGGAGGGAGGCCAGCCTGAAAGAAAACTGTGGCAACACACCCAAGCGGAAATTCAGGGACATACATTTAGGAAGAGATTCAAGAACCAAAGCTGGCAAGGCTGCACTCCAAATCAGACACCATCTAAGTACATAGGACCGCTTTCATTACACCCCCACAGCAGCTACCAGACCCACCCCTGCTTCCCTGAAAGCAGTAAATAACCAGTAACGCACCATCCAATACCTCTTCTAGTCACTACTCTGGAAATCTTTAGTACAGGATGCTGAATGCAAGAACTCAGCCAGTAAGGGGGGGGGGAGACCTGACTGCAGAACACATTTCTGTCTAAGATGGGGAGTTCCTCTGAAGTCTCCCTTCCAGGGGGCAAGACAACGAAAGGATTTTCAGCATCAGATCGTTACAGCGAGGCCAAGCAGATAGTGTAGAAAGAGCTGTCAGCACTATGGGAAGAAAACACATTAGAAAGTGATCCTGAAACACATCTTAGTTGAGAACAGCTTTGTGATAAATATCTATTTCTGAAAACTGGCTTAAAACACTGATTTTGTTGTGCAACGTTGTTGAAATAAATAAAACCATTTTGCTTTGCGACAGTTTTTCCAACATAGTACTGTTCTTTTTCCTCTTCTGTCTCCAGCTGCTATTGGGTTCATAGGGGAGGTGCAGAGATCTGGGAGCACATCTCTGGAAGGAGAGAAGGAGAAAGCAGGCATGCGTTCATTCTTCACTGCATCACTTTGAATTAAAAAAAAAAAAAATCCATATTGAAACTAGAAATTCCAGTATGAGAAGTACTAAGAGACTTCCAACAAAATGAGGATCATTTTGTTTCCTTTCAGTTTTGCCATGGAGACTAACTGTCCCTTTTCAGCAGCTTTACTCAGAGTTCAAAATGTTCTGCTGCCCAGCCAACGTGAAATGAAACCTTTGCAGACTTTCAGTTGTAAATGAATCAAAACGCTGCTTCTGTACAAGGAGGCACTTCGCATGAACAAGTGTGGTGGTCAGCCAGAGAAACTAGTCCCAGTTTTATGGCATCTGACTGCCAAGTTCCTGGAGCAACGCAAAGAAATAACCGCAATACAGCAAAAGGCAGACTGACACTGAACAACAATGACTGAACCCAAACGTATCCAGAAAGAACATCTCTCCGATAGCCTTACTCCACAAACAACAGACTTCACTCTCTCCAGGTTAACCAAAACCAAGCACAGCAGTGCAATGAGTTATCCTGAACTCCTAAACTAGAGGACCATGCTTCAGTTCTGCTGAAAATTTAGTCCCAGCTGAAGACAGAGGCATCCACCACTCACGCAGCAGAGCTGAAGACAGCTAGCTACCTCCAGCTCTTGTTCCATCCTGGCCACAGAGACAGGAGGGTTTAACTACAGTTCCCACAAGGAGTAAGTTGGATCAGTGCACGCTCTGACCTTTGGATGTGTCAAGGAAAGATGCACGCTCTCAGCTGTGTTGGACATGGTTTGACTGCTGCAAGGAACATCACAGGTTCCAAGTTTTATTAATGAGGAAAACAATATGTACTGTCAAGGTCTGCTACATGAAGTTAACATGAAAACAAAGCCCGCTCCAAAGAACAAACAAAATTTACTGGATTAGTTCCTTGTTCCAGCTCTCCTGATAAATAGCACTGAACTCAACACCACATTGATTATTTGGTTCAAGACAAACACTGAGAAGACTGGCTTGGCAAGTATATATAGCACTACAAAAGCACAAGCATCCCTTTCTATTCAGAATAGCAAGGATTCACTACACTTGCATTTCCCTTCCCTCCATCTTTCCCAGCCCAGACGGCACATCTGCACTATATAAATGCCCTATGTTAAATGCTTTCCCTCCTTCTTCTCTTGCATTTTGCCAACAGACACACTCAAGCCCCAGTTCTGAAGAAACAGAACCAAACTGTGCAATTGCTTCAGAACCTCAGAAGGCCCCGTGTTTCAGTGCAAGCTGACGTAGGCCATGGTTTTCTCCTAAACGTTCAGTAGGGTTTTTCCCTTTATCTCATCTGCTACCTCAAACATGCAACCTAGCACAACAGCCAGCTCTCCGTGAGAAACCATTCTGGAGAAACACTGTGCAATGAACGGTCTTGCACACTAAAGAGTACTCAATCATTGCTATGCGTTTTCTAATAATCTCGAAAGATAGCACAGAGAAAGGATCTTACACCACCTCACTCTGTGCTTTTACACTAAACACAACTCTTCAGCAAACTGGTTTAGAAGAAGTTTTGTCTCCTTTAGACTTTGTCCTTTTTCATTTTCAATGAGGTATTTTTGCAGAGCCCAAATTCTGCGACACTTTCAGAAAATCATAATTTCAGTGATTCTTCCAAGGTCTCTTT
>NW_010426952.1:9919-21657 GCF_000710305.1 Buceros rhinoceros silvestris | reverse complement strand
CTTTCCCTCCTCAGATCTATCTTTTGTTTGAATTAAATTATTGTTACCATAAGAAAAATCTGCCCTAATAACTCGTTCTTTACCCAATTACTCAGCCTTGTTCTTCCTTCTGCTGCATTACAATGCAATCATCAGCACAACCAAATAGATCAATCTAGGATACAAGAAAAACGTTTAAAATAAAATCTGATTGATAGCTTTACAAACATCTTTCTTGTTCTATAAGGAGATGCAACTTTTCTGACAGACCCCACCACCATGTTGGTCTACCAGAACCACCACTTCACAGAGCAGCACGGTAGTCATCTCAGTGCCGTGCACCTTCTCTTAATACCACACTGACCACATCCTTCCAAAATGGCATGTGTCTACCATGTTCACAGACATCCGTTAACTCTGCTGTCTGCATAGCACATACCATTAAACTTAACTCTGAATTCTATTCATCTCCCTCTTTGGAGGAAATATTACACAGGCAAAGTTCATCTTTTAGTCACTTGTTTTATCATGTTTTGTTTTAGAAAATGATGAGGTGTTGCTTAAGAATCAGTTTTTTGGTAGGCGTGTTAAAGGACGAAAAGGTGTTTTAGTTAAGCCTTGCAGCTGATGAAACGCAGAACACTGGATTCTTGTTTAAATGCAAGCTATGACTCATCCCCGGGCAGAGATAAACCGAAACACATACCCATTAAATAAAAAACACAAACAATTTTCCAACATGAGGATTAATGACAGATAATAACTATAAATTAACTTTAATCTTCTATAAATCAAACAAAGCCCTTTATATAAATGTCACTGCAATCTTTTCACATAAAAAAACCAAATCAAAGCAGAAAGAGAAGTTACTTAAATATTACAGCTAATACTCGGTACCAAATCAAACAGCTCCTCGGCCGAACCACTGGAGTGTTCATGAAATATTTCAAGAATAAGAAAGGGAGTGGAGCTTAAAGCATTGTTTTAATTTTTTAAACATATTTTTACTTTTCAACATCAAAGGGGTACAAGATTCTCAATCCTGATACAACGAAACATCATGAGCTCTGCAATACTGAGTCCAAGTTAAACCGCATATTCAAAAAGGTGGAGGAAAGCATTTTGTTTTTCTACTATTCTACAGCTACAGCTTGAAAGAAACTGTGTAATTTTTGCATGGGTTAAAATAAAATTTAACATAAGAAGGCTGCTGTTCACAGACAAGAAGGGAAAAACCAGAGTCAGAGACCTAATAGTGGACAATTTTGAAAATTATAGTGTGTGTCAATGATGGAGATAACAGTGAGATTCAAAAGGAATAATCTCAAATAATAGGGAAAATGAGCACCTGCCAGCCACAAAGCCATTAGGATCAGGGCTTTTATCTTTGCGACAGTTAAGTCTGGAGACACTGACAAACTTAACGACACAGCACATAAACCATGGTGAAAATCTAAGGGGGAAGCAATCCCCTTCACTCAGAAAACACTGCTGTGGAGTTTGAAAATAAATGCTTCCATTATGTAACTGACTGTCTGTATCATTGGTAACAAACACTGCAAACCCAGCACAGCCACTACAGGGTCTAGCTGGGTTTGCAGATGTGCATAAGCTGATCAGGCCACAGTATTTGCAATAAGGGACAGACAATCCCAAACCATAAGCAGTGGGCTCCCGACCAAAGATCCCAGATACAGGAGTTTGCCTGACCACCCAGTGTGATCAAATGTGCACCCTTCCCAGAAAGATGAAGACCAATGGCTTGTAAAACCATGTCTGAGACACAGACCTGGAGTACAGTGCCTTGGAATGGGAAGCCCTGGAGGAGAGAAGGGAAGGGAAGCCCTTGCTGAGAAGGCTGATGCTTAGAAGTCTTTACTCAGGGGCAGGTGGGGACTAGGGAGCATAACTGAGATGGGAGGAGAGGAAGAGAGAGTTACTACACCAACTGGGAGTGGGGAGACAAATTCTGTAGCAAGCAAACAGCTTGTCAACATTCAGAAAAAGGTGGCATAAGGGGAAGCACAGGTAGTAATACTCCTCCCCACCAGTAACGGATATAACAAAGTGCTGGACAGTGGTCAATCCTCACAATGTCCCCACCCCAGGCAGTATTACTGTCCTTAGTTAAAGACAGGGAATCAAGGCAGAAACTTCAACTCACACAGAGAGCTCTTATCAAGCATATCCTAAACTCATCAACACTTGCCAGTCCTTATTTGGACAATAAATAACAACACTAACTGCTGAGATCTCAGCCACAGAGAGTTTGAAGTTTCTCTGCTTGCCCCACAAGCCTGAGGGTAGAAAAAGATGGTCACATATCCATGCAAACATGGCCAATGTGAGAGGACCAGGTTGGTACAGGGAGAGATAGAGACAGCTCTGCTCTAAAGCTGTACTGAAGGCAAGCAGTGTTTGCACTAACAATTAGATATGCAAATAAGCACACTGAAAATTAGTGATGGTTTACTGTTGTCATGGAGAAAAAAAAGCAACCTTCATCCTGGGTCAGGCACAAGCACTGCATTTTCTTTCCCTCATCAGTAAATAAAACCACAGACTAACAATTAGATATGCAAATAAGCACACTGAAAATTAGTGATGGTTTACTGTTGTCATGGAGAAAAAAAAAGCAACCTTCATCCTGGGTCAGGCACAAGCACTGCATTTTCTTTCCCTCATCAGTAAATAAAACCACAGAGAGCACTGGAAAACCCAGGAGCGAACACTTCTCAACATTGCTCAACCTGGGACTAGAAAGGCTGAGACTCAGGGAACAACATAACCCAAATAAAAAACCTCCCTGCATCACTCCAGAAACACAGGACCTTGACAGCTCTGTAGACCCTCAAAACTACCAGGAGGTAGAAGCACAACCTGGAAGAAAGAACCCACACCACGCAAAGGCCAAGCTGCTTCCTCAGCTTCCCTACCACTGTTGCCAGAGGGAGGCAGATGTGGGGGAAACTGAGGGCAACATGATGCATGAGGTTCTCAGCTCTGATTCCCTTGAAGCTACATGAGGAGATCTTGTCTGAATGGGAATACACAAAGGCTCAATACACTTGGCTCAAAGCCTCTGTGGATCTCTGGCCATCCTTATAGGGTTCCCATCCCTTGTTAAATGATGGCTGCTAAGAGGGAAGGGGAGGCAATGAACCTATTTAGACTCAGCTTTCCCACCCTCGGGATTTCTTCGTCAGAGCAGCTGGCCAGAGCACTGCCTTTGTTCCAGCAGCCACAAAAAACACAGGCACCCTCCCTCAGTCCCCCTAAAATCTCACAGAAGAGCCAAGATAAGTTTTTAATGGAAACCCTGACACAACCTTAACTATAGCATCCTGAATGGAAGGCGATAATCTGATCTGTGTGTGAACTAGCTCCCCGCGTCTCAATGGTATTTATCTTACTTTAACTCCTGTTACAAAAGGGTTGAGTCATATGGCAGAGCCAGCCAAGTAACAAAACTGCAAGGCTTGCTAAAGCTTCAGATTCAAGGATAAACAGGCGCAATCCTAAAACAGGTTAGAAGAGAGAGTCTCCACAGGAGCACTGGTAGCTGGACCTCCAAGACTCTGGACAATGGCGTTTTCTTCTGCACCACAGAGATGATCACAGCCCAGTGAGGGTGGGAGGGAGAGGGCGTAGAGCACAAGGCTCTGTGTTTCGGTTCACAGTAACACATATTACCCAGGGCCCAAGAAACCTGATCCCGTAGCAACCTCATGTATGGAAAGTGCCCCAATCAGATTTCACTGTCAGGAGAAGAACAGTATTTACTCTGCATACAGATTAGTCACAAAACTGGGTCACTTCTTGCCTTTTCAGAGAGAGAAAAAAAAACCAACTAAAAACAAGGCTGCTTTTTCAGATCCTTTTGTGTCTTCCCCCCCCCTCTGCCGTGACTTTTAAAACTACGTGATGCAGTGTGGCCATTCACAGCTGTCTAAGCTGATCAAATGGCACCTGCATGTGTAAGGTTAAACCACATTACACCCACCAGGCTTGCATTTCTGAGAATTCAGCTCATTAGCTACTTACCGGTTCTTTTCTAGCTCATTGTGCGTAGACCTGGAAGACAAACAAAAATTTGGATTAGCCACCTTTGACCTCTCGGCACCAAAGTTCAATTGCTGCAAGCTGTACACATCCGCAGCGGCATACCACAGCATAAAGCCAACCGACTACAAACATTAAAATCTATACCTATAACCTCAGCAAGACAAGAGATTCCTCCCCTCCAGTACCTACCTGCTACGTGCAAAGCTGGTACTCTTACTGGTGTTAAAGAAAGTGTTCTCTAGAGACTTAAATGCAAAAGATCTCAAAGAGAGGCAACGATTAGAACAGGGCACCAGAGTCAGCCATTTCCAGACTACTTCTGACTCTGCCACCAACTCCATACAGGACTGCAGTTAACGTTTCTTTGTGCTTTAGTTTCTCCATTCACCCTGTAAAAATGCTGGTATCATCTGCTAACTCAGGAGCTCATGGAGTATTAATTTATGCACGTCAAGCACATGGGAACCCTCCAGCAGAACTCGCTCTGGAAGGACTACTCCTGCAGCCTTCAGCGGCCGCATGCTACATTTAGCAAAGTTAGTAGAACTCCAGAAATGGCCAACATATGGGCATGAAACAGGGTGGCCAGTACTGCCATGTTTGCAAACATCAGTGGCACTAAGCAGCACGTCAGGACGCCTGGAAACCCCTCGGGCATTGAAACAGCACTGCTACAGCACTAAGCTGCAGTGAAGCAAGTGACGCATGAAGTGGCACTGAGACCACTCGACAAAGGAGGGAGCTTTGTCTTTATACCTGCCTGCCACACCAAGCACGCTGCCAATGCTCCCTAATTTAAAGCTCTTAGCTTGAAAACGAGACCAACTAGAAACAAAAGGGAAACAGGCAAGTTCATTCTCCTTGCTTCTGTGATGACAGCATGAGTGGCAAAAAAAGCTTAAATCCTTTTGGGATTTCTAACCTAACAATGTTATTAGTAACCCAGGTAAGGTTGTTGAGGATTATTTAAAAAAGATAGCCATTTATCCAACATTTCCCTTTAACAGAAGGTCACCTTAAAATAAGAGTAAAAGGAGCCCAAGAGCTTAATAAAAAGGATCTATTTTCTGTAATTTGGCATCACATTTCTTCCGGAGCTCTGAGAAGATTATCCTCTATCCCCCATCTGGAGAATCCCACAGAGAATTCTACAATTAGGGAACTGAATGGAGGATGTGCTCCAAGGGAAACCCTGTCATAATTAAATGCTTCTCTAAAAAAACGGAGGAGGAGTGCTTAACAGGTGTTAGAACCTCACTGAAGATGATGAATAAACTGTGGATGTCAGCAAAAAACGAGGTAAATGAGTCTTAGCTAGCCATGGCTGAGAGGTGCCAGCGGCCAGAGGAAAAACAAAACGTTACCATACATGTGCAAGGTACCCTGCGCAGCAGGATATGGGATAGCCTAAAGTCAAGGCGTATTATACCCAAACTCCTAAAGTGGAGGAAACTCACAAAGCAAATTGTTCCTTCCAAGAAAAGAGGATCCCTTAAGTCTACCTCACAGGAATGAGAGACATGAACATAATGTTTAGTCCAGAAAACCTCCCAAATCAAACACACACCCCCAAAAACTCTAAACCTGCAAAATCCATTTTTCCAGGCAACGTGGATGCAAATTAACCCACCAGGGCTGAGCTAAGGCCCTTTAAAACCACAGCCCATATGTTCTTTGGAACATGCTTATTGTTCTTATTTACTGTATGTTTTTGCAGGAGACATTGCACGCCTCTTGGCTATGACATTAGCAGTTATAAAGCCAGAGATATGCAATGGCTTGAATTCCTATATTATATCGAGCCAATTATCAAGGCCAGCACTGAAAGAACAAAGTTTGGCCCACTGCTGTGAACAAAATTAAAACAGCAGGTTCTCCCTGCTCCTCTCACACAGGAGCCTCTTTATTACCTATCTGTCTTCTGATGAAGACGACAACTGAGAGGGGTCACAGGCTTTTCACCAAGTCAGGAAATCTATGCTGTGACTTTTAACCATATCGGTGACATGAAACAAAACAAACCCCAAGCCCCCCAACACTTTCCCACTGAACCTGAATGCAAAGGAAAGAATCTCAGCAATCCTGAATGAATCATATGGGGATGGGATTCTTCTCTTACCTGCCTATGCTTTGTTCAGTCTTACTGGGACATTTGGAAAAGTTTTCATTTTTGCTTTCATCTAAACTTAGGGAAAAACACCCAGCACCAATCCCCACTACCACCTTTAACTAACTTACTTTCCGTGCCAGCTTCCCTTTGCTTGGTGAACATACAGAAAATAAAAGGTCTCTCTTCTGTTCATAATTCATTTTCTGCAACTCCTCATCTAGAGATTACTTTTCTCCCCTCATCTTTGTGCTGCACTTATTACTAAGATTTATTCAGAGTTCAACAAGGACAGTGCTGTCAGTGAAGTGGAAAAAAGCACAGGAACCTCTACTGATACTACATTCAGTAAAAAAAAAAAGTTTTAAATAGGTACAGAAACAAATGTAACCAGACCTCTTTAACTGAGCTAGTCTTATCATCAACTGAGAACTTGAACAGTATCACCAGACTGAAATCAAAACTTCATCCTTGCCTGCCAGTGCCAGCTTTTTTATGGGTATAGGATGAACACAACAGCTGGAAACTATTGCAGCCCTCGGGGAATGGTTCAGAGTTACTTGTAACACAGCATTTACAACAGCAAGGAAATGGTGTGTTCAGTGTGATGTTGCTTTGCTGCTGTTGATAGTCAGAGCCTGTATCACCCAGTGAAATAAGGACACCACCACTGAGCATGGACCACAAACCGGAGGAGCTCACATCCCTGCTGTCAGGCAGACAGGACAAGCAGGACCTTGCCCCCACCTACAAAGCTGAAACCACAGCCATGCGGGTACAGGCACGTTCAGAGAAGAAAACAATAGCCAAATCGCACGTATCAGCACTGCTCAACACCTCAGCCGCAAATCAGAAGTAGCTCGAGCACAAACCGTCTGCAGGGTTCTCATTTAAGAGTCCGGTTACTTCAGCAATCAGTTCTTTAACAACAAATTTTAAACACCCAAACTGATAACTACTGCTAGAAACTTAAGGAATGTTACAGGAGGAAGATCCTGCTGACTACATTTTGAAAATTGCTTGGGAAAAGATCAAGAAAGAGTTTTAGAAGTTTAACATAAAGAAGCCAAGCAAATGAAAACAAAACCAGCAGAGCAGACCCCATCAAGTTTTTAAAGAAAGAGGAGAAACTGAAGTTCATCCCTCTTTACCCCAGATATCTGAAACTGGGTACAAAATAGGAAGAAACGGGGAAGCAGCATTGTTAGTCACCGTGATTTAAGGTCAGATGTAACAACCTTTTCCTGCCAGGTACCCTGATTCTGCCTGAACATTGGCATCCCACACACTAACAAGGTGTTGTTGAAACATTGTTACACTGAATTCCAGCAGTGCATGAGACATTGTAAATAATTTGTCACTTTATCCTATTTTCTTTATTTAAATAAAATCTCTCCTACCATGGCAGAGGGAGCCAAACTTTTCCCGAGCACAGGTAAGTCAACAAAACAAACCATGTCAGGGAGGAACAAGGTCTAAAAGAGCACTGAATTCATTTGCCATTGGGTTTTTTACTGTAATTAAAATCACAAAGCTGCCACATGACATTAAACACAGCTGACCTTTCTGCTTTTCACATTTAATATTGATAAACAGCCCAACGAATGCATTTGCAGCATATCTGCATCTTGGTTTGACTTCTTAGGGAGGTAACTATTTTCTACTGGGAAAACTGAGCAATTGAGAGTCCTTGTCCTATGTGATACACAGATGGTATTTAGACCCAGTGACCCCGTCATCTCCTTGTACCTGGTCACCCTCCCATCTGTATCTGGCACCAGCTCCTGGCTCCAGAGGAGCCCAGGACTTCATGAGCCCCATCTGCACCACAACAGAGATACTGGTGGCTCAGGAGATACTGCTGGCCCTAAGTACTGCCAGGTAAAGGGGACAGGTGGAACAAAAATGACGTCTTCCAACATATGTCCTTAATGGCAACACAGAGACAGTGCTTCTCCTCCAAATTCACTCATCTCAATCAGGAAAGAAATATTCCATCAGCTTGTGTAAACTAAGGCACAGTTACCTGATTTGTGTTTATCAAAACAGCGAGAACATCCATCCAGAGACCGGGCCAGCCGCTTTCTGTCTTACTTCACTCAGGCTCAGCCACCTCTGCTGCTTACGCATCATTACACCACATACAATCCCATTCATTTTACAGACCTCTCCCACCCACTGGATATGTTGACACCCATTCACTTGACCACCAAATTCCCCTGCAGGAAATGCCTTCTTCCATTACCCAAGCCAAGATCAACCAACCCTTCTGGAAGCAGGGAACTATACAACTGCTCTCTCTTATATGCAAGTTCTTCCTGAGAAACCACTCCTATTGAAAACAGCCAAATGACAAAACAAAACAAATGAAAAGGAAGGGCGATCAACATTTTTTTTCCATTTCAAATCCACCTGTGTCCACAAATCAAAACTTACTGGCTCCCTAGTGTCGTGCCAGGATTTCAAATAGCAGTGGATCACCACCATAAGTAGTCAATGAAACCAACTGCACAAGCAGTCTGGGAAGACTATGGAGAAGCTCGACCAGCAGCAGCATGTGAGGCTTTCAACCCAATGTATAAGACAAATCATAGGTCTCTTGCACAGCTATCTCCCAGCCAGATGGAGATGCCCAAGGGCTAAGTTTCTAAGGGAGCTGTAAACCCACCTCACCTCTGGAAGGCCCAGGAGCCTGGCTCTCAGAGGGCTTTACAGGAGCCTTGTTAACACAGCAGCTTATTGCACTCAGTGCTGTCAAAAGCTCCTACAATGAGGAACAGGATGCAGCTGAACAGGAGATGGCATAGCTGGAGAAGTCCTTCTGCTGCCGTCCTTATACCCTTTGAAAGTACCAGCCTTGAGTCTAACAACGGCCTCACCTCAGTCTTGTGTATGAGCAAATCTAACAAAACATTTCCTTCCAAGCAACGGTAGAGACAAAAGTCATCTGTCATTACTATCCTGTGATACCCTTGCACTGTCTGGCCTCGAGGCCCAGAATAAATGCTTCTCCAAATGCTTACTTCCAAGCTGAAGTAAGGAGACAGAACAGACTGTCTCACCTTCTCACAGATGTCAAAAGAGATGCACCAGATTAACCTGGCCCCACACTCTGGCTAGTCTCTCTGTTGCTCTTAGATGGACGTGGTATCAGACTCCTCCCAAGGCTCTGATCAAAGCTGTTTTCCCTAGATCAAGCCAGACCCTTTCCAAAGTTCACATTCTCCATCTCCAACAGAGAAGGGGACACAGCCATCCCAGCATCTGTTTGTGTTTGTTCATGTTTGGAAAAGGAAAAAAGGCCCCACAGTCTTTTTTCAGCTCAGTGAGAAGAAAGAGAGCTCCTTCGTGTGGTTCACAAATGCCGAGTCACCTAACCCTGGGTTTTTACACAGCACCCTGAAAGCCTCCTGCAACATTCAGTCAAAAACACCTTTAAAAGGCAAACTGCACACATGCCTTGAAGGAGTGAATGTTTTCAAAGCTACTTGGAGTATTTACACAGCCTTTCTCTGTTTGGCACCTGCTCCTCATAATCATTATCTGTCTACAACACTTGAGAAATAAACTCTTCCCTAACACCTTCTATGCAGGGGAGACAACACCAACACACAGAAATTCTAAGTGATTTTCCCAAGGTCGCACAGGAAGCCTGGGGCAGAGCAGGGTACTTAGACTGGGTTCCCTGAATCCCAGGATAAGGCTTGCAGTGGTGGTTTGCTGTTCTCAGGCACCTCAGAGAGACAGCTAACAAGGACATTGATGCCACCTGGTTCTTGGGTCAAAGACAGAGAAGAAAAGACATAATTGTTGTATGCTGGGAGTGGGAAAGCAGAAAAAAACCCAACAACCAGCAACAACCCAGACCAGCCTTCATGTCTTGCCTGTTGTGTGCCAAGTGAGCCAACCCTACTTTTAAGAAACCCCTCTATGAACTGCCAGAGGAGAATCTAAAATGGGAGCCAAGAGAAAAGTAGTATTAGTTTACCAATAAAACTCATCTGATAAACTCATCAGGCTTAACCCTCAGGAGGGGAAGAACTGCCGCCACAGTCCCAAACAAACCACGCTGTTCTGTTGGTCCACGTTCTGCTTTTTC
The DNA here is from genome assembly GCF_000710305.1 of Buceros rhinoceros silvestris. Classification (NCBI taxonomy): domain Eukaryota; kingdom Metazoa; phylum Chordata; class Aves; order Bucerotiformes; family Bucerotidae; genus Buceros; species Buceros rhinoceros. The sequence continues at coordinate 11,407 of NW_010426952.1, read as the reverse complement.
AGCACACGAGAGGAAACAGCAAAAAGGCAACAACTCCTTGCTGAGCACTAGGAGTCTCTCCCAGTCCCAGAGCTCAGTTTCCCCAAACCAAAGCAACACCTCGTTAAGCAGCACAAGGTGGCATTCTGCAGCGGAAGGGTTTTCCAAGCCAGGCCACACAATCGCAAGAATGTTGTTTTGCATTCAGTGCTGCAATCTGGGGCCAGCAAAGAAGTCCCCAGCTGGCTTCCTCCCCACCTTACAGACTGAGAGCAAGTGTGCTGGTGTGGGCTTTCTCCTGCACCACCTGAGACCCTATGTGCAGAAGCTGGTCCTAGCCCCAGTGCTAAGGGAAAAATGCTCCATCTCATACACAGCCTCACGCTGGGCCCTGTACGGCCAAGAGGAACCGTGTTTGCTGAACAAGCAGCTATTCAATATTTTGTTTTCTCCTCATTGTTCAATGTGTGGCCTCGAGCCAAGCCCTGCTCTGAATACAGAACCAGTGGTTTCCTTACAGGCTTTTTGACAGGCTCGTGGAGAGCAGTGGCCAGGCAGTTCACAAGCATGTTTATTGCCGAGCATCCTTGCTTTCCAAACCAGAAGCTAAAAACCAGGGAAATCAGAGTTGCAGCTTCTCATCCCTCTGAGTGTCTCTATGAAGACCCCCAAGGGCCTGGTTTTCTGGGCCACTTTACATGTTCAAAGCACAACTCCTGCTGATGCCCCTTGCGGCTCTGCATCATCAGCACTTCTGCAGCTCAAATCCCAGGCTCACACCTTGGAAAAAAATCACCATGAGGAATAAACTATTTGGGGGTCTCCTGTGATAAGCCGGGCTGAAAAGGACTTGCTGAATGTACACAGGGCTGCTGGCAGGGTCCAGGAGTGAAGTGAGATCTACAAAGTGCTACTCACTTCTCCATTCGTCTGCCTTCTGACTTCTGCGACAAGTCAGCAAAGGTCCTAGAGAAACCACCTCCTTCCCTTCCCTTCCCTTCCCTTCCCAGCCCACAGTTAACCACATCAGAAGGGGTTCATGCACACAGATCAGACACCAAAGCTGATGTATGTTCGTTTTTGGAGGTATCTTAGCCATTTCAGTACAGAAACCCCAGCCCACCTCCCTTGGACATGCAGCAGCTGACATCTGTAATGATTTAGAACTTGGCCAAATTCTTGCAGATTCTCACAGGAGAGAAAAAAGTAGATTATCTGCCTTCAACAATGCAAGATTCCTGTCAATGATCCATGATGCAAGGGAGTTGGAGCTTCTTGTAGACAGGTTCCTGACCTCTAATAAATTGACAAAACCATGTTTTTGAGGACTTGGTGAAGGGAAATGTCAGGTGGCTTCACCGGGGCACTTCCAAGCTCCTCCCGGAACAGAGAAGAGCATGGCACAGAATGAGGACAGCGAAATACAGACACTTCCTCACACTAATGTCAGGTCTGCACTGTCCCTCAGGTCTCTCCCAAGTGCTGCTTGGGAAAGACAACCTCCCTACA
>NW_010426952.1:4460-9815 GCF_000710305.1 Buceros rhinoceros silvestris | reverse complement strand
GATCATCGTAAACAGATAATTCAAAGGAAAATGAATGAAGTACAATGGGGCACAGACTTCATCCATCCCCTGCTAACACCTTCGTATCTCTGCTAAAGAAATTTTCTCTGCTGATTATTCAAGTGTATTACAGAGCAGGGTAAGGCCTGACACTGCAGAAAGCTCTGTGTGGTCCCCGCCCCGCTGACTTCCGGCAAGCTCCATGCATCTCACCACATGGTCAGGGACTCAGTCTCTTCCAAGGCCACGGCAGAACCAGTATCATATTTTCTGGTACTTGCACAGGGGAGAGATCACAGTGATTGATGGAAAGACAGTAAAGGCACAGGGAGACAATTTTCCAATCTACCTAGAAAACTGAGGATCCTGAGTCTCATCTTCTTTCAAACAGTCACAAGCTCCAGAACACTGATTCTGCTTCCTGAAAACAGGATTAGGAAAGTATGTGCATTACCCCAACGTACAGATGGTGGGAGCCATGTAATGTACAGATGGTAGGACCCATGTAGGTCATCTGACGTGCCCAGAACTTGCAGTCTTTCGGCAGCAGACTCAGGAAACAATCCAAGGGCCCAGCATGCCAGCCCTTTGCCCTATACCATGCTTCTTCCGACACAGAACATTACCCTTTCAAGGAAGATGGTCATGTCCAGAAATAGCCTTAGCAATGTCATCTACAGAGCAACAGTCTGTTTGGGGAACATGTACTTATCTGCGACACGTACCTTCTGACCTAGAGAAACTGCCTTCAGATGCACAGGGGAAAACGAGGCTTTTTGAGTAAATGCCACCTGACTGAAACACACTTCGATGAAAAGAAACTGATGGCACTTGTATGGCTGTGGGCCAGGCCAGACTTTCTTCACTTCTATTTAGACTTGTTAGTTATCTTTCATGTTACAACTACATTGCTGCAATACTGTGCCTGGAGAGGAAGGGAGGGGAAATATACTTGAAAATACCTTAACATCACTGATAGCTACATGCTGTATTAAGGAATCTGAGGTATAAAGGCTGTAACAGTATCAGGAAAACAACCCAGATGTCCTGATGTCTGGGGTTATATTCTGTCAACAGGGACATACTCATCTAGCATCTGGGAGACCCATGAAAAAAGCACATTGAGAAGAACAGAAGATCTCTGATTTCTTTTGTTCTTACAGTTCTGGCTCACAAGCAGGAGTAACTAATACGAAGGCAGGGAGGTGGCTGCCTCCCACTGCTCCCAGATGGCCAAGCTACTCGTGAAACAGTTCATGAACTGCTGTAGTTTGTAGCCTAACTGTTAAAGGCAAACCAGAACCGATGTCGTGTTACCTTACCATACCTACACATCGCTTTACGGCTGTCCAAGCACCTGGGCAATGACAACTGGAGCAACAGTCTCAACAGCAATCCCAATGTCATCTGTCCCTTCCCATAACTTCTCCCTTCTTGATGGTATAACAGATTGAAGGAGATAAACGAGAAGTGTTCAGAAAAGAATTGACTAATTCATGCAGAGGAACTTTAATCAAAACTGAGGCAAAAGAATTGCGCTCAGTCCACATGCCTGCTTGTCACAAAGCAAGCAGCAAAGTATAAACAAGTAATTAAGATAATGTTGGGAATCATCTATGCTACTTCAAACTGGATTCATACAGCAATAGAACTGAAGTGAAATCACTTTAATATCAGAGAATGGAAGTACAGTAGGGAGCACAAAATGAGACATGGGAATATATCCAGCAGGATGGAAAAAGCAGGCCTGTTTCCTCTGAGCTGATCAACAAGGCAGTGTCTCATGGAGAAGAGATCCAAGCAAAGGCCAGCCAAGTGCACGGCCCCAGAGACCCACAGCCTCTGATCAAGAGAGCCCAAAATAGTCAACAAAAATAAATCCTATCTTTGTTGGTTCAAAGGAAGTAGTGAGTAGGAGCCAACACTCTCAAGAGGAGAACACACAGTAGCCAGTCTTTGAATTTGGGCAGAAGTTTGTGAGGAGGGATCAGGAGATGATCAACAGCAGGAACTCCAACAAGTAAGACAATTAACTCAGCAGCATGGACTGGTCTGTTTGGGTCAAAAAAGAAATGGATTTGAAAGCTCAGCCAGAAGCGAGAAAGGAAAAAGTCAGTCTTACCTACAAACAGGGGAGCAGATGGAAACAATGCTACAATTCACTGTCACGCAAAGGATCAGGTCAGGTTAAATGAAAGCATGAAGGATAAATCCCTGCATGTCTTGTGGATAAAGCATTGCACAGAGATGATACAAAAAGGGTACAAACACGGCAAGAGGGGAAAAAAGGAAAACAGAACACCTGACAAACCAGTAATACTACTTAACCAGGGAATTGACTGTACATTGAATATAATCACAAGAGAAAATAGGGAATTCCAGGAATGGATGATCAGGTGTGGCCCAAATATGCTCCCTACCATCCCAGGGCACCAAATCTCTCTAGGAGTTGGGGCTAACAACCTTGACACTTCAGAAGACCCTGAAGACCAAAATCTGAAGTTTCTTGTCACCGTGCCAGCACTGCTATCAGCGATGCAAATCAGCCCATGGCCGTAGAGTGCTGCAACATGAACAGTGTAAGCCCTGACTAACAGTCCCACTGCTACAAAACAGCGTGCTCCTGTAGAGGCTTCCCCCAAATCCGGGAGGCCTTCAGCTAGAGAGAGTGACGATTCACCACAGAGAGATGCTGCAGCGGTGAATTATAGCTGCAGATAACATCAGCAACTGGTCCTGCTTCTAGATTACACAAAGGCCTCTCTGCACAAGTCAAACAGAGAAATTATACACCTGCTGAAGATATCGAAGTACAAATTCAGCCCAGAATCATGAGTGCTGCATAGACTCCCTGCCACACAGATCTCTCTTTGTGTGGTATATCACTGATACAAAACGGAAAGCAGGATCTTCCCACTTGGAGGGCTATAAAATAAACAGGGTGACAAAGGGGAGCACAGCAGGTTCCCCCATGGAAACTGCTACATCAGCCCTAGCACTTTTGGAGGCCTCATTCCTCACTAGGGAGTGGGGTTTATGCTTCTCTCGCCATTTGCTGGGTTCACCCTCACTTTCTCTATTTTGTCTGGTAACCGGCCAGCTGTAGTACTGCAAAGCCAAGCATCTCTGAGGAGACACTGCATGCAACACCTCACCTGCATGAGGTACATATATTTTTTTTCCCATATTGTTGACAGGATCTCAGCTTCTGATGTAGATCAGCAGAGACAAGAAAAAGCAAAACTTAGTGCCAGCAGGTTCAGAAACTCCAGCATCACTGCGACTTGCCTGCTTACAATTGCAGACTGCATTGGGGCAAATCACATCAACTGGGCAGACGGGATGTGCTGAGGCTGAACTGAGCTATCTGAACACAGCCCTAACTGCCAACCTGCTCTGATCCACTGTACTCCAGTACAAACCTACCAAAGATTATGGGATTTTAACAAGGGGTGAGTACACCTCTTGCGTATAGACCAGCAACCCATTTTCCCAGTCTAACACTCAAACCGATGCTGTGCTCCCACCTAACTACAGCCACTCCTGCTGGCCAGTCCTTCTCAATGTTTCTAACAGAGATGCAATCCTTCACAGCTCAGTCTTGTCCAGTTTTCCCTTCTTGAAAAATTAACCATATTCGTGCATACATTCTACTGGAAGGCAAGATCCCATCTCCAACTATTTCTAGACAAAATTTCAACAGCAGCATGAAGATTCCAGATAGTAATCACACAGTTTGTACGTTATTAAAACGTGGCATAAGTCAAAACATGGCGCAGCAAATCTTATCCATTCTCTGTTTTGCACATGTGGATATGTACTCTGCAAAGCAAAGGCAAGCGCTGAGCCATGAATAGAGCTCCCTGGCACTACAAGGCTTGAGACAGTGAGCAGTCTCTATCCCCAGCATATTACGCAAGGGCCAGATTCTAACCCACCTACACAGAGAGTCAAAACTCAGTTCCCACTAGCTGTGGAGTAAGGTGTGATCCAGTGTGAGTGCAAGCGGCATAAAAAAGAAAACGAAACCCAAAGTATCATCCAGAAACAAATAGCTGATAGAGGTTAGGAAGTAGCAACACTGTCAACAAAAACCCTCAGAGACCAGCTCCCTGGGTCATGAAGAAAGGGGTAGGGGCTTTGTGCAGAAGCGTAGATCAACAGGGGCTGACACAGTGATTTTCTCTTTCAGGCATTTCTAACACCAGGCAGGTAAACCTCCTCTCCCCCAGTAATATTAGAATTACAGCGCTGTCCTAACTCCAGAGGCTGTAGGAAGGACTGAAAACTGCCAGGTACTCAGTCATAGGCACAACGCAGGAGGTGGGGGAAAGCAAACCTCCTCCTCTGACAAGAAAGATATATTTAAAACCGTGCTTAAGCAAGTGCTCACCACCCCCCTACCCTTCCCCTGCACGGCAAGGTACCACTGCACAGCACTGCTGTTCTGGTAAATCAGGCTTTCTCGTGCACCAAACAGCCGAGGGTGACTTGCAGCTACACATGCCACATCCTTTCAGCTTCTGCACCCATGTTTGTGAACCTGTGGCACACAAAGCCATCACCTGAGGCACATGAGGTACCCAATGCACACCTACCTGTCCCCATCCTTGCTCAGGGACACAGTGAACAAATTAAGCTTAAAGCCAAGAGTATCTGAGGGTTTTGACAGGACAGCCTCCATCCCTACACTCAAAAAACAGTTTCAAAGGTTATGAGAGTGGAGGGCTACAGAGGAGATTCAGCACAGAACTAAGTGATGACATTTAGAAGCGTGGAAAGGAAGTTTCAAATGGGGCAGAGGAGAGTACAATAGAGAAAATGAGGAGCTGCATCACTAGAGCAGCCAGAAGGGGAAAGACACACAAACACACAGATTTTCAAGACACCACATCCAAAATACCTTACCATCCCCATTACAGCTGCTGATTCCAAGCTCTGCAGGCAACCTGCTACTCGACTGTAGATACCTGAAGGGCCCTTGGGAAGCAGCCTCAGACACAAGGGAGGAAAATAATGGGAAGAGAGGAAAATGAAAGGAAAAAGAAACTGGACAGAGATCAAACTCTCCCCCATGGAACTGATTCGCTGAGTGCCCTTAACACCACAGACCTCCTGGGAGAGCTGAGGGCTCCTGGTGCTACTGAAAGGGTGCCTGGCATTTCCCCAGGATCAGACCAAAAAATAACAGGCTTTTCTACATGTCTGAGAGGCTAAATAAAAACAAAACACAAATGACAGTGTAATATTGTAATGTAGTTTCAGATTCCTTTATAAATCCTAACTTCATTAAACTGATTGTATTATGGGGGGAAAAAAACTCATTTAGCATTCCCGCTGTTTATTTTATTTCCT
>NW_010426952.1:0-4354 GCF_000710305.1 Buceros rhinoceros silvestris | reverse complement strand
TGACGTGACAATTTAAATTTATTAAAAAGTCTTCTCAATTATTTTCCAAAATGTATAAATATCAAGCCAGTCTAATCCTAACTATAATGAACCTTTCAAATAACTGGGTCTACTTAGAACTGCTTATTTACGGTCCACAGGAGCAGTTTCCAGTGACACTGGATGCAGGCTGATGTACCCACAGAACTGGACTCCCAGCATGGACTACTTCACTTCTCTAGGAAGTTGTTAGAACTCAGCCTCTGTCCCAGAGATGTCTTCAGAAGGAACAAATATTAAATAAGTGATGCTGTATGTTACAGTAAGTGCTAATTTTTCATTCCAGTCCAAAAACCAGAAGAATCTTTGGTCAAGAGAAAATTTTTTAAAAGTAAGCAAAATTAAACTCTAATTTAATTAGAAGTTAGCTAAAAACAAAAACCCAAGCAAATCAATTAGCTATGTGTTAAATGGGATTTCAAAAAAAAAAACAAAACAAGTTTCCCTTATTTATTATGAACTCCAGGTCACAATGTCTGCGATTCTCCACATATTTTTGCAGGTGGGTCATTTTCAGTACCTACATATCCATGACTAAAGCAAGGCTGCATATTTTTAAACATATTCAGGTTTTAACTCACAACATGTAGCACTAGGTCTTTAAAATACCCATGCAAAACACTACACACAGTCCCAGATCACCTCCGGAGGACTGCAGAGGGGAACCCCTCTGCAGCAATCTGCATGCTGTCGGCTGCACAACTGAGACAAACGAAGGAGGAGAGAACCTGAGCCAAAACACCCTTCGTTTAAAATGCTTCACGTAAACTAGAAATAACGAAGCAATGTTTCCCCTCTTATCTGGGGTAGAAAAAGACTAGTTTGCTGGGACTGGGAGACCATTATAGTTCTGTAACAATAAGGTTTGCTCTGCCATTGCCATCCAGAGCTGGGCTGCCCGTTCCTCAGAACTTTCTGGGCATTTGGTGCCGTGACAGCATAGAGCCTGGTGGGGAGAAATAGTTGTCATGTCTGGGCTGCAAATGCTGAAGGGACGTACTTGGATTGAAACTGTGAATTAGAGAGTACCTGGGTTCTGTAAATACCTTGTTCCAACAACCAGCAACAATGCACATCTGTGAATTTCTACAAGTGTATGAAGAAAGAGGAAGAAAACAACTGTGCTTGGCCTAGGTTGCTTGAGAGATATTTTTACAGGAGGCTTTTAAGTGACAAGATCTTGCACGATGCATAACTTCTAAATGCATAATTTCTCTACACTAATTAAACATCTTGAGAGAAGAGGAATCTAAGAAAATCTCTCATCCACATATGAAATGTAAATTTTGCCCCTCATGATAGGCTTAATATTTAACTCAATGTCCATTCAAACTCCACTAGTCAGAACTTACTGAACTGTCCCTTTGATTTTAACAGGGAGGGTTGATACAGAGTCTTCCTTAAACAAGGCTGATGCTATACTCAGCGTCACACAAAACACACTGCAGTGAATTTGGAGGCATCCTGAACTTCACAGTTGTCACTTCCCAGCACTGCAGCCATCTGGAAGGCCTGCCATCTCTTACAGCAAGTGCAAGCTGCTACGACTTGTGCTAAAAGAAACTTTCATCTCCAACTGTGTGTGTAAGGTCTGAGCTCCCCAGAAGACCCGCTCTGCTCTTTGCCTGGAGCAGACCTGATGCTGGTCACTTCCTGAGGCCGAAACCAGCATGAAAGGCAACGCAGTGGGTAACGCTCTCACTCTAAAGACTGAATTTGGCCTCTGTATTCCTTGTATAGTAAAAGTTCTAAAAAAGACCAGAAAGTATCTTTTCTGCTTCTCTGTTGCCTTTCCCCCTACACCAAGATATGCAGCCTGTCAAGCTAAGTGGCCCAATGGGCTGGTCCATGTACAGAAAGGTGCCCCGTGAGACCTGTGCTGGTAGGGCACACTGAGCACCCTGGGGCTGGGGACACAGAGCACTCTGCATCCCTCTCTAGCCCGCAGGCTGCTGGATTCTGTGCTACGGAGCTCCTGAGGGGGATGTGCTTCCAGCCCTCCTCTGGAGAAGGGCAGGTTGCCATGACAAAGACCTTTGAGAGAAAGAGGTGTGGGATGGAAAAACAGTACGTGAGAAACCTAGAGGGAAAAAATGCAGATCTCAGTTCAGCATTTGCCATTATTTCCCAATACAAAGTCACTGAGATTTGGGACTTTGGTTCATGGGAGCAGTAAAGGTCTACTACTGCCCTGAAATCAGGATGAAGGAGGGAAGCAAATATAAACATGCTGTGTACAAAGAGTTCAGGATATACTGATCCTGATGAAGAAAACTTCCCCACAGCAAGGTGTCCAAATATCACTTCACACAACTTTTATTACCAAATGCTGCCGAAGCAGAATCACTGCAAGCAAAGGCACCTTTCCCCTAGCCCTGTACAGGTCCTTCCCAGTGGCCTATTTGAAAGCTTTAATCACCTGAGTCACCTGCCACCATTTTATGGATTGCACAGACCTTGCTGCAGGAAAAGCAACCTTGCAATCGCCTTTTCAAAATTGCGCTTTATGTTTCTAAAGTTTCTCTATCCCAGAAGGTCTCAACACAGTCTGAACAATTCTACAGAAGGGAGCAAAAGAAAACCCAAAGAATAGGAGTAAGAGGGGAGAGGCAGATCCTACCACAGCACCGAGCGATAGGCTTAATCCTGTTGTTTCTTCTAGATTTAAGAAACCAAGAAATAGGGCATCCTCTAATAAGAGAAGTGTCAAAACCATGGAATTCTACAATTACCAGACGATTAGAAAGCTGGGAAATCCCACTGCCCTGAAAGGCAGAGCGGAAAACAGCTTCACTTTCCTGAAGTGAATTTTTAACATGTTGTACACAGCAGTCAGTCACCTCCCTCTTTCCCATTTGTTGTAGGGGATCCATTTCAAAACATCATTCTCTTGCTTCAAATCACGCCTGTCAACACGATCCCAAAGCACCCCGGCTGTACTGTACGCACACTATCCCTTAAAAGCTGTCACTTCTGGGCTGGAAAGACATCAGCTGTATATAAAGGGAATAGCTATTGCCTACCTCCTCCCTAAACCCTATGAACAGATTTCCCTATTCCCCTTCCCTCTGCAGCATCTGAGCCTTGGCACAGAGTCAGCTGGCAGTGCCACTTCAGAAACAGCTCCCCCGTGTCCCCCCTGCTCTCCACGCTATGGATCCAGAAGGGAAGCTGCACTTGTGTGTCCCAGCTCTGAATCCCTCCGTGCTCAGACTCTTCCCATTTCCCCACAGGGTAAGTTTCTCTCCTCTGTCTCATTTTCTTCTCTAGCTTCCTCCTCCCGGCCAGCCCTGCAGCCCGCACTTTCCTGCCCGCATCGTACCTGTTGGCAATACTTGCACTGCTGCCACTGCCGCTGTGTCTTCTTGCCCGGCTCAGCCTCCGCGTGGGTTTTGGGTCTTGTAGTCCAGGACTTGGAACTGAGGGGAAGGTCGAGGCATAGCCATGTTCGCACTCTGCATGAAAATCAACAGGCAGAGCATTAAAAAAGAGCCATTTAAAAAAAAAAAAAGAAAAGAAAAAAGAGGGAAAAAAAAACCAAGTCAGCAGGCAGGCCTCACCACTAACCCATCAGCCTAGCTGGGGAGGCCCTTAACCACAACAGCTCGGGGAAATGATTATGATGTATTCAGAGGGAAGTGGACTGGGAGGTGGAGAAAAGAGAGGAAGGGGAGTGTAAAGGTTCTGCCAACCTTGGAGGAAGGACACCACCACTCAAACACCTGAAAACATCAAAAGAAAACATGACAGCCCACAGCGCACCTCATCTCTCTCCTCTCCACGCTCTCTGAACCAAGCAAACCAAATGCTGTGCCATCGAGGTCTCTGCAAAGCCAGAGCCACCCACCACCATCCTGCCTGCCTGCCTGCTGGGGCACGCACCAATGCCCACTTTTCCTTCCAGAAATCACATTCACCTCAATCTCCCCCTCTCTAAACCAAATGCTGTGCCAGCGAGGTCTCTGCAAAGCCAGAGCCCCCCACCACCATCCTGCCTGCCTGCCTGCTGGGGCACGCACCAATGCCCACTTTTCCTTCCAGAAATCACATTCACCTCAATCTCCCCCTCTCTGCAAACACCTGCTACCTCAGCCACCCCCTCCTGGAGGACCTGTCAGACCTGTCCCTCATCGAACCCCTCACTGCTGGGGATTTACCACCAGCAAACACTCCCTCTGCTCCCCTTCTCCACAGTGCCCTCTGCGGGGATTTCTGACCCCAAGCCCGCTCCCCCCACGGCGGCTGTTACCCCAGCGCCCCTCCTCCCCCCATTACCTCTCTCCCTTCGCTCCAGATACTCGGCCGCCTCCAGCAG
>NW_010426951.1:864-1220 GCF_000710305.1 Buceros rhinoceros silvestris | reverse complement strand
ACAGCGCAGAGCCCCGGGGACTCACCACGCCGTCTTGGAGAGGCACTCGAGGAAATCCGAGTGGAAGAGGCGGATGGGCCGATCCACGGGCTGGGGCACCCACTCGTCATACTTCTCCCCCAGGTAGCCCACCTGCCACAGCAAGGGCTTCTGCCAGTCCACCAGGTCCTGAGGGAGCAGACAGCAGTGGTCCCACCGCAGGACCCTCACACCGCCCTGGTACCGGGCACAAAGCTACGCTGCAGCTTTCCGGGGATTTCCGGCTGCGAACCCCTTCTCACGCGCCACAAGCAGCTGTTTCTTGCTCCAAGCAGCCCTGGGCTGACTGCAAGCACTGATGTGGAGCAGACGAGCAC
>NW_010426951.1:495-695 GCF_000710305.1 Buceros rhinoceros silvestris | reverse complement strand
AGCCCCAGCCACCCAAGAACACGGGGCTGAGCCACCGGGTACCTGCCGGTCGTTCAGGGTGAAGGTGGCTGTACCCGGACCTGGCTCAGCATCAGGCCCCGATAACCGAGGCTCCTTCCCCGCCAAGGGGGAATGCCACGATTAGATAGCGAGCAGCAACCCTCCCCACTCCCCAGCCACGCCAGCGAGCTGCTGGTAGG
>NW_010426951.1:0-235 GCF_000710305.1 Buceros rhinoceros silvestris | reverse complement strand
GGGGGAGGCGGGATGCAGGATGGGAACGCAAGGGCCAGCCACCGCTCCAGCGCGTTCAGGCAGCGGCTGGAGCAAGAAGGAAGCCATGTGGGTGCATCTGTCTGCACGGGGCGGTAACAGGCGGCACGCTGATGCGTCTCGAGCTGGCCTGGCCAGATAAGATGGTTTCTCAGTTCCACCTCCGCCCCAGGACAGAAACTGCGCTCGCCTGGCCAAGCTCCAGGTCTGGCAGCTC
>NW_010426950.1:11633-34261 GCF_000710305.1 Buceros rhinoceros silvestris | reverse complement strand
CTGGGAAGACGGCTCGGTGGCCTGCGGCCGTTACCGGGCGAGCCCCGGCTCTTGGTGGCCATGCTCCCAGCTCCCTGCTCTCACAGGGTGGCTTGAGAGAGGTGGCCCAGTCCGCCCCCGCGGCATGCAGCAGGGTCGGCCAGAGCAGGCTGCTCCTGGGCTTTTCGCCCTTTCCCAAGCGTACCGTAACTTTGCCAAGCTGTAGGCTAGTCCAAGCCTGCCCTGGAGCAGAGAGGAACCGGCCTCCTGATCCCTGTCAGCTTCGCTGCGGCAGGTGATGCTGGGGAAGGGCGGGAGACAGGCTGTGGTTAGAGCCTCCCAGCGCAGGTACAGAGCGTGGGGCTTCAGGGGCAAAGTGCTTTTTAAAGAAAAGAGGGGTACGGTGTCAAGAAGACAGAAGAGCAGGGGGATGCGGTGTCAAAACACGTTTCTAAGGCCAGATCTCAGGCATCAGCATCAGCAAGTGTTGACCCAAACTGAGCAAAAACATGGTTGAACAAAAGTGTGGTTTAACAGGGGCAAAAGGAGCAGTAAACACGTTGCTGCTTCACCACAGTAGCATTAGTTGGAGGATTTTGGTGCAGAGGTGAGATGTAAAAGGACTGCTATACTACAGAGTACTTCCATTTCTTTAAAAAGTGTTTGGTAAAAATCTTTATTTGCTGATCGTGAGCCGACTAGAGCAAGAAATACATGGTCTCTAATGATGAATTGTGGAGGAAAAAAGAGACTCGCCCCTCACCTCCTTCCAGCAGGAGTTCCTTTACTGCTGTTTCTGACAGCCGGCAGAGAGCTGCTCTGCCCAGCAGAGGCCAACGCAAGAGAACTCACCGTTCCCAACGCGGTGGAAGGTTGGTTCCCAAATGGCAGTGCTCCTAGTGCTTGGTGAGGGAGCGGATTTGAGGGCAGGTAGATCTGTACGTGCTCCACCATGGATTTCCAAGGGACTCTGGTGTGTTCCTGTTTGTATTTGATTAGGAGCACTTCCAGGAATCTCTGTTCACGCGCTTGTTTGGATAAGGGCCTGTTGCATCACCTCAGTTAGCTTTTGCACTGCTTTCCCTCCTGCTCTGTTTTTATATTCTTCTGTCTTAATTTGTCACGCTAGCAGGTAAATGGAGAGGAAGAGAATTTATCTTCTGAAACACATTTTAAGTTGCTGCCATTTATCTAAAGCACCTACTTCATCCCCTTCAGTAAAATAATGATGCTGTTCATTAGTTCCTCGAGCTGCTCATGGCTAAATGCACCATAGTCAGGTTGTTCTCTTTTCCCCCTCCTATCAGCCACTTATGAAAGTCAAACATTTGTAATAATGCTATCGTGTGTTTTTGGAAGACTCGCAGTTCTGCTCATGTTTTTACGTAAAATATCTCTAGATGAATGCGACTTGGTTTTTCATGTCTGAGCAAGCATTGTACTGTTGGACACTGCAGTTAATGACTATATTTTCCCCCTAACTTTTTGACTTCTCTCAAACTGAATGTTTAGAGCTGTTGTTCTTTCATCCCCTTCCTCTTTTGGGACAGCTGCTATTGTTTTGTGGTATCATCTGAGTTTTGGCTTAGTTATTTAATTGGATATACCTATGTGTAAAAATAATTGTGGAGCAATTGGCAGTAGGTTGAGTGTACAGCACGCTTGAAGAGCGTGTTGGAGTCAGCCAGTCAGCCATCCGCTCTTCTTGTGCAAATAGTGTTTTTCAGTTTACGTCGTGCTGTAATTGAGACGCTACAATGAGGTCTCGAGGTCTGTGCCTGTAGCTGTTTCTCACAGGACAAGTTTGCTCACACTTCCAGGTTTCCAAGCTCCTGGATAGGTCCTGGGCAACCTTACTGTTGAGAAGCAGGCCAGCTGTTGACCTAGAACTTGAGGTTCTTGTTTCAAATTCAGCCTTGTCACGAGTTCTTTTTTATTTTAGGACACTTTGAAAGTCAAATTTGTATGCGTTGCCCATCTGACAGCAAGGCTAGGAAGGATGTTCAGTGAATAACAACATGTATACGAGTCTGGCCAGAGAAATAGCAAGTTGCTGGATGAGAAACCATAAGTCTAGTTTAACAACTGCATTAATGAAGCCTTAAATTTCCACCTGTCTCTCTAGGAAGGTGGAAATCTCTGCCCTCCATGAAATTCATGTTAATCATTTTGCAGGCAGGCAGTCAGCTGCCTGGAAAGTGGAATCATGAAATTCATGTAGTGTAAAAGCACTATCATGAATGTGATCCCAGCATCTAGAAAACTTACTTGCAGCTCTGAGATGAAACTGATGAACAGTTCCTTCAGTGTAACTAAAATCTCACGTATGGAACACGTAGAATTTTACTCAAACTGAGGAGTGTGTATCTCTAAGAGGTAAGGGCGTCATGACCTCTTTGCTTTCCGTGTCACAGGTAAGGCAAGCTACTGAAACCTCGCTTTCTTTTACATAAATATGTAGCTATGGTCTAGAAGGAAAGAAAACAAGAAACAAAATCCTTGCTACTCTCCTCAGAGAAAAAATTCAGTCTAAAAACTCAGCAAACAAACCTGAGTTCCTTCCCGTAGCAGCATTGCAGTGAATACACTCCTTTACTTGGGGGAAAGTATGAGAAAACAAAAAACACCAGAGAAAGAGTCTAGCCAGTTTGAATTTGCAAGTGGGAGGTGTGCAGACATTATGGCTGGGAGTATGTTAAAAGAACCTACATAGAACCAGCTGCTCTGTGTTTTCCACGTTGTATAATGGTTGTGTACTGAGAGACTCCCAAACGCTTCGGAGATCCGCAATTCTGGTGTGTTGTCTTTGCAAAATGACTGGTAGACCCTCAGGTCGCACGTATTTGAAGTAAATCGTGTCCTGCTCAGTTACTGAGAGGTTTGTGGATGCTTAAAAATGTTGAGTTTGTAACCTTTGAAACTGCTGTCTGGTGGCTGGTCTTTATAGTATTACTGACAACAGATGGCAAATGGCTCCGCTGATGTAATTCTTGCTGGTGTTTCATTCCTGTGAAGTTGCACAGTTTCAAAATCTCAGAAAGTGCCTCAATATTTTTCCTGCATAATCATTTCAAGCCAACCAAAATAAAAACATTTCATATTATTCAAATTCCCATGGTGTCATGTGACATTTTTGTCACGATTGCCTTGCAGCAGTTTCAGAGAAGTGCACGTTTGGTAGCAATTTAAGTCCTGTGTCCTTTAAGTAATGCTTATTAGTACGTAACAGATGCTGTTTAGAAACATTATGCCTTTTAATAGGCTCTGCTTTTAGACTACACGTTCTCAATCCAGGCAGACTGTGGATCAGGCAAGCTCGGAGGTATGCTCTCGTTTATGCAAAGCCTAAGTCAATTTTCTGCTCTGAAGTCAAGCCATGTGTTTTCCCTTGTTTCTTCCATTCTGGTCATAGCTGCCTTGCTGTGTTTTTCCCCCTAGTCATATCTTTGGCTGATTGTCAAGCCATTACAATCAAAACCTTTTGAATTTTTAACCACCAGCAGTGGTTTCTTTTGTCCTTACAGAAGAGCCTGTGTAAACTGAATTCAAACGCGCTCAGCCTTACTGTCAAGAGCACAGCAAGCACAGTTAGCCCTCTGTTGCCAGCCTGTCCTTCCTTCTCTGCTTCTTCCTCCTCCCAAAAGGAGAAAAGGGGAAAAGCAGAGCCATGCTGATTTTGGAGCACCTTCAAAGACATGTAGAATAGCCAACACAATGGCACAGAGAAACGAGAGATGTTTACATATTTCCTCCACTACGTGCAGCTGTTTATTAAAGAGAGTTCTGAGACAGACTAAGAACTTGAGATCGCTGGTGCAGGTGATGTATTAATTTGAAGCCACATAATAACTTTAGCAAAGTGGAAATTACTGGGGGAAAGGATTTTTTGGTTTCTTTTCTTGCCTTTTTTGCTCAAATTAATTGCTTTATTTTGAGATTATTCTGGCTGTACAAATTGCTCCTTGCAAGTAATTTGGAGAAAGGCTGCTGGGCTTTCTTAGGCAGACTTATGCACTCTACTGGTGGGAGCAGAAGATGTGGCAGATGTAAAACATTTGCAACTCAAAGTAAGTGCTGTCTGAAATTGGTATCCCTGAAAATCTAGACAGTTGTCTCATATTTTCATCTCTACTTTGTTTGTCTGGAGAATGTTGTCCTTTCTGGTAGCAAACCAGGGCTTTAAGGACTCTTGGTGTGCCACACATTCTGCTGAAGTTTGTCTGACTTGAAGATAGGGGCTGTGTGTAGGGCGGCCTTAGGTCTCCCACGTCTGCTTTTGAGTGATGGCTGTAATAGGGAAATGTAATTCATGTGGTCCTTCAATACTAGCCCTGTGCCAGGTTGTGGCAGTGGGTGTTTAGCAATAATTTTAAATGCTCCTTGGTCTTAAAATAGGGCTATTTCCTGAAAGTGCTCTAACTGTCAGTCTGTCTGGCTTCTCCCCACAGGATGAAATCATCTTCATGCTAGACCATTTGCCAGACTCGTTGTCATTTCCTGCCATTCCACTATTCCTTGTTTATCACTGTGGAAGGCATTGTCTTCCTCTGTTCCCTTACGTGACAGGATGACTTGACCAGCGCATGCTCCTTTCTATCTTCCATCTCTGTAAAGGATCGAATTGCCACTATGTGCATTTGAACTTGTGATTCATAAATGCTCTACTGCTGTTCACAGAACCTTTTCTTGTCATTTTCCTTTCAAATCAGCCTCTCTGAATAATGAAAATAGTTCAGCGATGTAGCTCTGTGTCATTCAGGGCCTCCCACTTCTTTTTTGCTTAGATTTTAAGAGTCAGACTCTCATTTGAGGTCAGGCCTGGCCTATGAACTGCTGCTGGCACAGCTATTTTGGCTGTGGGTACGATGAAGGGAGATGTAGCACTGACATAACTGCTGGAAAAAGCCCCTGCTAGGAACACTGTTGTTCTGGAAAACTTGTATATTTTTCTTGTGTATTTTATTTTGTTTCAGGGGTAGACAAAAACACTGACAAATCTAGATTTTTTTTTTTTTCTTAGGTATGCAATGATATCCTTACCACTGCCTTCAGTAGTTGAAGTTAGACTTTTCCAGAAAGATTTCTGCCCATTTTTTGGCTGTGCTTAAACCAGTATATGTTAAGAACTCAAGTCTGATGTTCACAGGTTCAGAGGAATTAGCAGCAATCCCACTGAATCAGTGGAATTTCCTCGAGGAAAACCCGTTGTGAAGATAAACCTTAAAGCCTGAATTAATGACAACCCTGAAGGTCCCTTTTCCTCAGGCTTGTGTCTCCTCTGAGTTGTTCTGTCAGCTCCCTCCTCCTCTTTCACATCTAAGCGCTGTGAAAGAGAGTTAGATGTGCAGAAGTATGAATTCCTGGTGTGCCATAGTTACAGCTGGTGGCACTTGCATGGTTTAACAGTATGCTGCAGTTTTGATTTATAAGGTCTGTTTCTGGACCATAATGCTGTAGCTTTTTTCAATTACATTGGGTTGGAACCTTGTGCGCAACATGCCGGTGCAGATGTGCATTCTGTGTATAATAGGACGGGGATCACTTGTTTACACAGACGTATTTTAATTTAGCTCGACTAAGAGCTGGGTGCGGCTTTATTTTGGTAAGCGTAACACTGCTAAAGATCCATCTGAGGAAAAATAGATGTAGTTGGAACCTGTTTGCTGAGCATTCAGTGCAGGAAGCCTGCAAGTTGGAGTGGAGGAATTGCCCTTCAGTACACACTTGCTGTTACGTGATCCCTTCAGTGTGCACTTGCTTTCCTAGCTTTGAAAATGGTGTAAATAATGTGGTTTCATCTAGGTATTTTTCCAAAAAGAGCTAAATAATTAAATCACTTATTTAACTCCCTTGTCTAATTTTTTCCTGTTTCATAAGTTGCAGATTACTTTAAGTTTTGGAAAATGGATAACACACGTTTTATAGACCCTGATCATATGAGGTTCTGAGGGCTTTCACAGCTCCTTGAAGCGAGTGGCAATTGAAGGTGTTTGACACTTCTCAGAGTTTAAAGCTTTTTTCTTCCCTTTTCTGAAATCAGTAGTAAAAATGTGTTAGCGGGAATGAGACAGCTAATGTGATCGCATCCTGCCTTCAGGATGCCTAGCATTTGGTCTGCTCTGCATCGGAGTGCTAGAATTTGCAATAATGACATGTAAAGCTACAGCTGAACTCGTCTATTTAATCTGTTTGATTTCTAAATTGGGAATGGGATTAGCATTATTTATTTCCCTTCTGCCTTCATTTATTGATTCTGCAGCATTAAATTATTTACAGACAGAAACTTATATTTCGTTTGTCTTCTGAAGCCCTTCTTGCCATTGGAATTGTGATTGAAGAGTGAGTAATGTATAAATGGCACTTTTGGATCAAAACATAGAAGCCTGTTAATGCCAATGCATTTTTTCATCCTTTATGTGCTGGGAGGGATTGCTGTATTAGTAATAGTACGTTGTTGTCAATAATGATGTACAGCATGTGGTTGAGAACTACCTTGCCATGTTGGACAGATACCACACCACGGCGTTTGCCCACTAGCTCCATTGCCACCACATGTTGTTATGACATTGAAGTTTCACTTACGCTAGAACTTGGATTTCTGACATGTACTTGCTCAATTAAATTCAGGGTGTGAGAGTCAGGTTCTGCATGTACTCCCAGGAATGTGCCAAAGACCTCTTCCTTCCTTTGAAAGGTTAAATAAATAGAGTTGTCTAACGATAACCACATGCACAGAGTTGTTCAAGCTCATTGGAAGGACAGGACAAGAGTCAATGATAAGCACTGCTGTCTAACACAGACATCCCACTCCTCTGAGAGGGTGATGGAAAGCGCTTTTTCTAAATGTGCAAGATTCAGAAGGACAAAAATGTTACCTTTAGATCCTAGACACGTCACTGTTGTGCTGCCATAATGGCAGTCCAGGGGAGAACAGAGAAGTTTATGTTAAAGGACTTCTTTGTCATCTTAAGTTGTGATTTCAGAGGCACCGATAAGGAAAACTCAGTCCCTTTTGAAGTGGTAGATAAGACATACGGTGAACTGATAAGAAACCAGACAGAAGATGAAGTGATTTGTTGGGGGCCACAAGAATACACCTGTGTTAAGAATGAATTTTAGGAGTTCTGGTCTGAGTTGCCTGGTTTAATTACAACGACACTCCCTCTGAAATCCCGACACGATACACTGTCAGCTTGTGTCGGTCATGTGTTTGTTCGTATTGCAAGGTGGGTTTAGATATAGGGGTGGAAAAAAAGGAAAATCCTTCTTGGACAAAATCCTCACAGTACTGTCAGAAACACCTAAAAGCTGCTGAAGTGTTTGTGATTTTGTTATTGTGAAATATTTTGGCAAGAAAATAAAGCAAATACATAAAACCAGTACTGCTGTTGCAAGCATTAGGAATGGCAAAATGGAATAGTGAAACTTGAAAGTTAGGAATGTTAAGTTCTTTTTATCTGTCTCCTTTCTGTACCACTAGAAATCAGACCTAAGTATTTTTTGTGTTTTTACATGTAAAATTACTCACAAATTTGCACAATTAGCCAGATACCGATCCTGTGGCGAGTGATGGTGCTTCTGTAAACATACACTTAATGGATGCGTGTGGTAGTATTCTCTGTGTTTGTAGAACATGGAAAAGTAGTTGTAGGATAAATGATTAATTCACTTCAGACATAACGCTTTTCATGGTTCGTCTACGGTGAGGTTGATATATTTTACTTTACAGTCTGGCTGCATCTTAAATGCCCTTACAAATCTCTGAAATGGGCTTTCCAACAAACGAGGCTTTTCTGGGAGCACCAGCAATTCCTCAGTGCATCTTGATGAACCCTGGGGTGTCTAGTCTCAAAATCTGCATTGCCCACTTTGTTGGCTTAAGGAAACAGTCTTAAAAAGCTACACATGAATGCAGGAATAGAAGATTCTTAACAATGAAAGCAAATACCTCGTTTAATAAATTGTGTGTTGGGTTCCTGGCAGTACACTCTAATTTGGAACTTAAATGAATATTTAAAACATCTTTACAAAGAGACAGAGTTGATTGTCCCGAGTTGTGACTGATTTGTTAGATAATGGCAAAACAGTAAAACTAACGCATCGGTACTAAAGCGATTAGCCAAGTAAAAGAGAGCTTGAGGGATTTAATGGTGATTTGAATGTCCGTAGCATTATATTCATGAGATAAGTCTGTGGTTATCTGTGTCCTAGTTAAATTATTTCTATTATGGCACAGGGTTTAGTTGCAGAGGACATAGAAGGATCATCAAAAAGGATCTTCAGAATATCTGATTAGATTGAAGCGTGTCATTTACCTTTGGGCATTACAGCAGTCTGTAGTTTCGCTTGTGGAATTTTGCATGAGTGTGTGCACCATGTGTTTTCTGTTGTATTGAGAATAAATTCTTTTGGCCAAGTATTTCCTTGCTTACTCTAAGTGACATAATGAAATTCTTGCTGAATCTATAATGACGTGGGTCTGTCTCTAATCTACAAAAATGAATTTCTAGTTTAAGGTAGAATATTGTCTTCTATTTTGTGATTGCATTTGTTATTTATCTACCTGATGCAGAACATAAACACGTTAATCAGGTCTATTTGGATTCCCACATATTGATCTTTTTGGATCCTAAGTGAATTTTGTCTGACTTTTACCTCTCAAGAAGGGTATTTGTCCACTTCATGAGACTACCATGAAATTAATCTCCTCTATTGGAGAAGATCTGAGGTGGAAGAGCAGCAGGATCAGAAAAAGCTGAATTTAGAGACCAGGACAGAACCAGGGGCCTTGTTTTATGACTTACTGCCAGAGTTGTGTGACATTTTAGACTGAGGTACCTACAGGTGCTGGGAGCTGGCATCTCATAAAGAAGACTGAGTTGTATCGGCAGTGCCTGCTTGTTTGTATAGCTGGCTGTGGCTGTAGCTTTTTGCTTTAAAAAAATCAGGTTCTTAGTGCAGACGTTAGACAGATCGCTAGAGTGAGAGGAGATGAACATACACATCCTCGCTTGAGAATGTGGTCCGGACTGCTTTTCCTCTCTTTTGTTTCTGTGGAGTAGAAGCAGTAGCAGGGTTTTTTTTGCCTTAAAGTCCATTCTGTATGCCTGAAATGGAAATATGCCCATTCAGATTTCTCACGTATTTAACTAGATAAGTTTTTGTCACTGGAATTACAGACACCTCCTCCTCCTTTGCCCTGAATGCCGGTGCCCTGGTACCTGTCTGTAAACCCTCTGCTGTCACTGCTGCCGCCTGGGTGATGTCTTGCCCTTGTTCACCAGCCTTGGCTATTTAAGATGGTAGCCACTTCAGCGCGAATGTCAGGAATCCATCCCTCTAATGCCATAGGCCTCCCGTTCTAAATTTACTCTGCTTATGCTTTATGGTCCCTCCTCTGTGGCTGCAGCAAGAGGCCCCCTTTTTACGACTCGCCCCTCCTGCCTCCCTCCCCGGATGGTAACCCTTTGTGCACATAGCCCGGCTGAAAAAAGGGCTGGCTGGGTGTCGAGCGGCTTGGCTGCCACAATGTGCTCTTTTGTTGCAGCTACGTAAGATCAAATTCAAACACAATCCTGTAATTCACGTTAGGTTAGAAGGCTGTCCTTGGAACTTGGCGATTTTGGGATCCCAGGATGCTGATGGGGGCCTCAGACCGAAGCACTCACCGGACAATAGTGCTGCTTTTCTTTTAGAGCGAGGTTAACAGCTTACTGTGCATTTGATTTTGGAACATTCTGTTAGCCAGCAATAATTATTGTGGAGGTCAAATGCCTAATAACAACAGTCATGGTTCGACTTTGCTGAGGGGTTGGTTTGTTTGTTTTCTTCTTTGTACAAAAAAGCATAAAAAGGATGTATACATGAGGACAGATACAATTTCTTCACTTTGTACTGGGGAAAACTGGGAAACGCATTAGTTAACGTAAAAAAAATTTCAAACTAGTGATTTTTCTTCTGCCTGTGCCAGTTGAACAGTGTTAGTGGTACGTGCATGTGTGTGCGGGTTTTGGGAGGACGTTCACAAAAGCCAGCGATAGCACAGTGGACTTCCTGAGGGCACGCCGGGGTACCTGAAGTTCCACTTCTGCTCTGTATTGTCCCTCAAGGAACTTCACTCTCTCCCACCCCTTATATACAGAAGCTGAGACAGGTTTGTTTTCTTTGTGAAAAATTTTTGCACTTCCCCAGTGTAGGAATATGTGCTTCTAACTCATGAGGGTGTTTTCAGAGTATAACACAGGGAAGACGTGAACTGGAAGCTGAAAGTGGTTTTTAGAGAAAAAATTACGTTTGTGGAAAGCTGTGCTGATGGGAAGTTGATCAGAAGTTTTCTCTAATACATAATTATTAAATCTGTGACATGATTTCATCCTTCAAATGGTCACTATTACCTCAGAATATTATGCATATTATGTACAGAAAGTTAGTGTAACTTCAAAGGTACCAGCTGTTTTGTTCGGTGAGGAGAAAACATGATTGTGCTTATTAAGCTGCTTTGGTTTAACAATGGCAAGATGTAGCCTTGTGAGCAGCAGCTCATGAGTAGTATTTATTAGCATGGCAAATATTTTTCTTTGTGCTAAACTGAAGTCTTACATGCTGCTCTTTTGCAAAGAATTAATTTAACAGTAAATTTACGTTACTGAAGTTTTTAATAATAATCTTTAATTTCCTTCCCTTATATGGCTTCTCTGCTTGCTGGTGTTACACAGAGCACTGGGGAAGGTCACTGCAGAAGAAACGGCCTCTGCTAAGTGCTGGCTGGAATTGTACAATGTGACTCAACTTGCCAGTGTTGCAATGCTGTTTTCTCTCCCATTTTGTCACATACAAACACACTATGAAAACCATTTACAGAGCAGCTTCTGTTCAGCATTCTGACTACATCTCTTTGCTGTCAAGCAAAGGATGAAAGCGGATTGCCTGCAAAGGGCAGGAAAATAGCATTTAAAGCATTTTAAGCAGTGCTGGGTGATGGTGAATTACCAGTTGTTGTTTCTTACCTTTTGCTGAGGAATCAGACACTGATTACGGCCAGAGGGAGAATGGTGTGACTGTGGGTGAATAGTCAGACCTGGTACTGCAAATCCCATGCTGCTGCTTTACATGGAAAGGTATAATTTTCAATATGGTGTTTTATGATTTAGAGATTCTGAATCTTAACACAGACAGTACTTGCAATGGTCGTTGTAAGACTATTCATTGTCGCAGCCATTTACTTCGTACTTATTACCAGTGCAGTTATTTCACATTAAACCGGGGTCACAGGAGCTGGCGTGTGAGAGCAAACAATTTTTAAAACCAGAGGATTCAGAACTAGGAGCTCAGCTATAGCAGTGTGGTAGCAGACTTTGTCCTCTGTTTGGGCCTTACAAGCACTGCAGGTGTAGCTTGTTGATTAAAAGCCCCTTAAATTGAAACTATTTCCCTCATGTGGCAGAAGACTGGCACAATACTCCTTGGGCTGCTAACTTGTTTCTTTGTCTTGAGCTGGTGATAAGCTGCCAGTCAGTTGGGTTTGTTATATCAAAAAGAGATTGTTTGGTTCCTCACAAGCACTAAGTGGGACTTCTCGTTTAGGTAACTGGCATCAGATGTATGTCATTTTTGTTTGCATGCAGTTAACAAGTACCTTGTGTGCATACCCTTCAGCACTGTGTCAAAGGATTAAAAGTTATGTTGCATAAAAGGTGATGGTTACTATTCTGGGAACTCTTATGTAAGTAAATATTTTATTATTTTTTGACATTATTTCATTGTTGTGAAATTGCCCAAAGGAAGTTACTCAAAAAAGAGAAGGGGAAAACTAATGATATGCAGCAGATCGTGGACTGACCCATAAAGGGGCAGTCTTCCAAGAAAGAGTGGAAGCTTTGGAATTCTTTTCCTGTTATGTTTTTGGACAGTACTAAAAAACTCAGGCCGTGTTTTGAAGAAGTTGTTTTGTTCTTTGAGCTTTAAAGGAATTTACTTACACCTAGAGAAATTCGAGACTGTGCTTGTTAAATTCAAAGGAGGGAAATGTGATTCGATGCTGTCATGGTTCTACTTCATAAAATTGCATGTCAGGAGGTAAATAACATGTAGATAAGTTTCTACCAACCTTACTAGTTTAGACTAGAATTGAACAATAAGGGCCCAGCTACACCAAGCTGCTGCTGGGGAAACTGAGGTTTTAAAACTCATGTTTCTTAGTTAATTAAAAAAGTAAAAAATCTTTTGCTTTATTTGAACTACAGGTTGCCTTTACTTGGTAGATACGTTAGCAGGAGATCCAGAAGTTCTGCAAGTAGATGCTGAAACATACTATGAAAAGCTCTTGAAGAAGTCTTCATCCATTCCTGATGTTTTTTCGATCCCTGGAGGAGAAGAGGTAGTAGACTGATGTTTTTCAACTAGTTTGTTGGTCATGCTCGTAGTCTGTCTGTGAATAGGGGTAAACTGGCGTGGCTGGATGACAGATCTCTTAAAATCAGCAAATTGTGCATTATTTCAAATAGTTTGCATGCTGCAGACAAGTGATAAGGTTAAACTACAAATCTAAAACCCACTGAATGTGGATAAGGGTTTGAAATATTTAGGTGAACTTTGCATCTTGACCTGCATCCTAAGAGGACTGAATCAAAGGTGAATTTGGAAGACATTTACACTGTAGCACAGCTCTGTATTCTGCCTCTCCTGTGCAGTTTACACGGGTAGTGTGATACAGTCCATTTTTGCTTCCATTCTTTCCAATACTTACTTTGAAAATTTTGACTCTGGGTTCTCTCTAGGGAACTCTGATCAGACGCGGTTGATGGATAGTATAAATACTGTAGGTGCCAGTGCTTTAGGGCCCATTCCTGAGACAACCGGGGAAAATGCTTTGGAGGTGACTGAGCAGGGCTATGAAAAATTCTGACTTCAGTAACCTGTGAAACCTTTCATTCTTGGCACTTCTTAGATCATAAAAGGTGTGCTGGGCTAACTGTTACCATACTGTCAAACCAGTTAGAGGATTAGTTAAAATAAATGTTTGGAATATGGTGGCTTTTCTACAATTTAGGAAAATAATATGCAGTAGTTTCCAGAAGACTGCTGTTTCAGGTGGGTCGCTTCAGCTTTGAGCCACAAATGGAGCAAGCCGTAAATACTCTTTTAATGCCCTCTAGTGGACCATGTAGGGTTAAATACAAACCTGAAACCGCAATGATCCCCCAGTTTAGGGCTTCTGTGTCCTCACCTCAGCCGCTCATGCCTGGCTGTACTTTGAGAGGCTCATTTGCTGTTCCATTAGGAGGGTAAGTTAAAATCCCGAGCAGCACTGAGTGTGTTCCTGTGCTAGCCAGGCACAATGAGATCAGTTAAAGGTGGACTTCTGGCTTTTGATTCAGAACCGTCTTGATTTTGTGGCTTGTCATCAGACCTTAAATATATCACATGACTGCTCTGAGTCTCATAGCAACACATTTCTCTTTGCATTCATTTAATTCAGTTCTAATCTACTCTGCAGTCAGACAGCTAGTCAAGGGCATAAGTAATGGGAATGTTCTTGCTGTATGGTTTTCTTCCTTATATTCTAATAAATAGTTCGAAGAATATTGATGTTTTGTAATTAAAAGTAAATTAAATGTAATCAGGTGAAGTTCCCATTCTCAGTGAACATCTCAGCTAACTATCTCTGTTATATATCTGCAACCTGAAGGGTGAGCAGTTTGGTGTTTGAAAAATGGCTGTAGTTACCAGGCTTTTTTTCTCCGTCCATCTGTATTAAAGCAGGTTTCAAGTGTCAGGACCAGGCAGCCACGAATAATTATTTAGCAAGTGTTAAGTGGCTGTCAGCTCACTTGCTGGAGTCACAGAACTTCTTTTTGGTATGGCATGGTCTTTGGTCAAGCATCCAGTACACAAATAGCAAGGATTACTGCAGGTCAGGGTGGCAGCACGTTGGCAGCGTTCAATCAGACAGCTACACTTGGCTCCTGCTGATGTCGTTAGCACCTGCGAAAGTGCACATTACCTTGTAAAACAAAACAACACTCGCGGCAGTGGCACTGTTGGAAATAGTACTGGCCTTCTCATTATAGCAATGCTCCCAGGTGCCATATTGACGTCAAGCCTCTTACATTTGAAGCATGCAAAGAATGGCTGAATCCCCAGAACATACTGAGATTTTGAGAAGCTCATGAATACAGATTTCAGGCAGTGTTCGTGGGCTTTTTCCTGGAGTCCAGTGTTTGCATAGATGATCCCAGGATTCTGGCACTCATAAACTAGTGAATGCTGGTTTCAACTTAAAGTTGTTATCTTGAATAATCCATATTCATACTACTCCTTCCATGCACCAAGAAATATTAAATGTATCACGTGACTGATTTGAGTTTCATAGCAAACTGACAAATGGGTGCAATTAGAGCGAGAGGCACACCCACACATACACAATGGACCAGATTTTTGAAAGTACAGTACATACTGTGCTAAATTATGCACGCTTTTTGCCTGTACCTAAACTTACATGAGAGCATTTGCAATATTCATATGGAAATCGCCATCTCTGCATATAGAGCTGTTTGAGCACAGTAATTTTGTGTTTATGTGTCACATCATTTAGAAGTTTAGTCTAAGACTGAGAGCTGGAGAGCTGCATTTTGATTTTAGCTTTGCCTGCAACATAACCACTTTGTGCCAATTATCCTGTGCCTGGCAGATAAACTGCCCAGGCACTGCCCTAGTGCTTTGATACTCCCTGTACCCCGAGGCTTAATTCATTGTTTGCAAAACACCACAAGTACTCAGCTTGGACGATGGGAGTTGTATTTGCTTTTATTTGATGTGTCTGGTCTTTCATAACACCATTTGTCTGCATGTAGCAGTGTTCAAAGCCAGGTTATGTTCTAATCATAGTGAGGTGGCATAAGGACTATGTTAACTTTGGTCGCTTGATTTCTTCTAAATTAACATTATTTACAGATAATATTAGAATATTATGTATGTTTTGGTCCCGTAAAGGTGAGGATGGAGAGGGTGTTGTGCTAAGCTTATACCATGCATGTTAATAAAACATGTAAGTACATCTAATACATTAAATACTTCTTGTGAGCTTTGCAGTACAAACAGCTACAAGGCTTGTTTGTTTTTTAGGTTAAACTTGAAGATTCCTGTGTGTGTTTTGTCCCTCTCTACCGAAATAATCCTTCTTGCAAAGTGTTGCTGTTAAC
The DNA here is from genome assembly GCF_000710305.1 of Buceros rhinoceros silvestris. Lineage (NCBI taxonomy): Eukaryota > Metazoa > Chordata > Aves > Bucerotiformes > Bucerotidae > Buceros > Buceros rhinoceros. The sequence goes on along the minus strand of NW_010426950.1, from coordinate 19,082 downwards.
TGATCCAAAGGATAAAGAGACAGGTTAGAATTGGTCAAAATATTTTGAAATTTGAGTAGTTGTACTTTCTTTACTTTGAAGATGTTCTGCTTGTTTGTATATTTAAATATTTTGGGTTTTGTTTTGAATATGAAGTGGATTCAGTTTACCTGTCACTGTTTGTGTTGGTGGGCTACTAGGATTGACAATCAGGGCTTTTAAATTCTATGCATAGCTCTGCTGGTAGCTGAAAAATCACCCTGAGGAAATCTGTTATTCTTTCTGAGTTTGTTCAAATATTTTTCTAATTCAGGATAATGGGAAATCTAATACATTGTATTTTGGGTAGAATTCTGAAATCCTTAAATGAGAGCAAATATATATGTGACATTGTATTAGGTCTTACGGATTCTTATTCATATTATTTTTACTTGATGGTATCTTTCTTCAGTCCTAGGTTTAATCACCTCCTATTTCCAGTACTGGTGTGTGAGGGGTAAATCTGGAGTGAGACCACGCTCAGGAATCGAGTCAAATCCATTTTATCTGGCAATTCTCCCAAGATACTCTTTAAACTCAACCAACTTTGCCTTGCTCTCTGCTAGTGCTGGTATTACCCTATAGCTGCAGTGTGTCAGCCTGATGGGGACACACACTACAGTTGTGTGACAGGCAGTAGAAGTCAGCATGTGCTTACTGATGTTTCTGCTTCATGAGTCACTGCTTAGAGTATCAACAGGTTGTTAAGATTTGATCAATAAATGTATTGAAGTTTTATCTTCCTTCCATCAGGATCGCAGTATCTCCAGACACAACCTGATTTCTTCCTACTTAGGCAAGTCTCATAGGCAAGTGTCTTTGAGTAGGGGATGTGAGAAAATGCACATGTAAAATAGGTAACAACTCTTAATATCACTGTCATTAACAGGAAACTCGACTCCAAGTTGCATAGTATGAGAAACCCAGGTTGTGACCCACCTAGACTGAACGAGGAGTGTTGGAGCCGTTGTGAAGCAATGGGCTATAGAATTTTTCAAACATCTGCAAAAAGAAAGTCATGGACGTGTGCACAGACCTGTTGTGCCACTTAGGGAATACAGAACACATGAAACCTCTTAAACTTTTAGCTTCTAAATGTGGCAGCAAACTAATGACATCTGTCATTAAAACCGTACTTTTAATATTTTGTTTGTTTGAAAGGATAAGCTATAAATTATGCCTGACAGGCTTTAATAGCCAGTGTTCTTAATAATACAACAAAGGCAAGGCAAAGGTGTTTAGCACACTCTGTGCAGTTCTAAAGAGTAATGATCTTACGCCTCTAGAACAGGTACTATTAGTGTAAGCCAGTTCACAGTGTTCACTGTTCAATCCAAACCCTGGAACCAGGAAATTTCTTCATAAGATCAAAAAACAGATTAAAATAATCTGTGGTTAGAGGTGAACTCTGCAAAGTTTTCCAGCTTCTTTTATGTACTATTTCAATTGGATGTTTGCTAATGGGTCGTGATTCACGTAGCTGAAGGTAGGAGACCTTTCCAAGTTACGAGTGTAGTCAAAAGACTTTCTGGTCCCTCTAAAACTATTGATATAGAATCATTTTCCTGACATTAATTTCTATATTCTGTTATCATTTTTCTCAAGAGAAATAGGCACTGGTGTGATCAAGGAGAGAAGTCTCTGCACCAGAGGCCTGACGTGCTCTGGGAGTGCAGTTGTGCGTACCTACTGACTCATGTTCAAAGGAATGTGGTTGAAAGCAGAGTGAAGTTAGTTTAGGCAGCACAAGAGGATCTGTTAACAACTACAGTGCAAAAATAAGGCATTATTAAATAAAGGCAGGAGAAAGCAGTGCATTTAGCACAAATCTTCAGTTAAACGATCTAATAGTGTTAGGAATAACAAGTATTAATGAGATACAAGTACACAAGGAAACAATGATTTCCCACAGGAACGTGTCAAACAAGTCCACATTGGAGCCTGAATTATGTGATAGTTATCTGTGCAAAAAGCTTAAACTGGCAGAATAAATACCTTATTACATTATAAACAACAGACTCACGGACTACTGACTCAGCTTGAGTCAGCAGCCCATAGTCAGAGAAACTCACAGCTCACAGAGATCAGTGCTCACAGAGATCAGTAAGTCTCGTTATTTAGGTAAGACCTACATCATCTGGCTTTCAATATTTCCTTCTAAAAGTATGACTTAAAGGATTTTACTGGAAGTTCTTTGTTTCTGGATTTTACGTGCTACAAAAACATGTGGCCAGCTTTACTACACATATCAAACTTGACTAATGTGATCTTTGTCTTTAGATGAGTTTTAATAAACTTTGATTAGCTCTCTCGAGCCTGCTGGGTGGGTGTGTGCGTGCATACCTGTGCAGATGGGTGGATACATCTGCAGTATTTTGTTCAAATATTTTTCCTACAGTTCAACAGATTTGGAATTGACTCTTAAGGCAGCAGACTGTGCTAATGTGGCAAGTCCATCTGGATTTGCTTACCTATATGACCTTTTGTTCTGACCAGTGAACAGATCAAATTGTTTCAAAACCAATTCCTTTAGAGAAAAGCAATGTGTATTAACTCAGTCATCGTCACTTAAGGACATGGTTAAAACACCAAATAGGTTGCATGATTTTTTTTTTTCCCTCCCTTGAGCTTTACACTTTTCTTGTGAACTTGAGGTGGGAGAGGCCAACCATCTTGCTATAGCTGATCTCTTCTCTTTCGCGGCGAGTCTCCATTTTAGTTTTACTAGTTTTACTTACGCTCTTAGAAGCGATTTTCCTGGTTGTCGCCATGTACTGTGTTGTGGTTGATATCAAAGACCAGTCTTGGAGTGTGTGAGCTGGATTACTTTTGGCTGAGTTGAAAATAGAGGCTGCATCCCAGAAGCACACTGATGTGCCCCAGCCTCTAATGGGCTTTTAGTTTTCAGCATCAGGCTAGAATTTGCCAACATCAGGTTCTCTGCGACGAATGGTTTGCTCTGTCAATTCAGGTTTGTTAGTGTTAGTCTTGCTAATGCAAACATGGCCCACTGATATTTTCTCGTGCAATTCATGTGGACATTTCTGAAGTGTGGAGGGAGAAGGCAGCCAAGGGTGACCCAGGATATGCTGGGTAGATGTACTTTACTGAGGAGCAATTGGAAACTGCAGATGTGGCTAGTAAGTGTGTAGGGCACATTCAGTTGTGTACTTCTCAGGCCCTGGTGTGGATAGTGAAGCAACAAGAATCATTAGAATCCTCATTGCTTGGTTCTGCCACAACTCACGTGATGCACTGGGACCAGATCATACCGCTCTTGAGAGCCACAACCTTCCTCTGCTTTGGTGATTCTAGTGACTGGTGACTGCCAAAACCCTGGGTAGAGATTTTGCCGTTGAGCTCTCTTTTCCATCTCTATTCCCTGACACCATCAGTTCTTTCAGCTTTGCTCCAGCATCTCCACCTTTTTTTCCTGGTGGCTCCCCAACATCCCTCATGCTCTAAAATGAACTCTGTACAAAGCCATGATAGTTGCTGGGGTTAAACACAACACCTGGGCAGTACCTTGATCTCAGTGAGACTTGTATGACTTGTGTAAATATATATGGGATTTTCTCTTTCAGCTTCATTTGTGTTTACATCTATCATGGTTAAGTATTCTATAGATAAAATGGTGTATAGAAATTTATGAAATGATATCCACTGCAATGTACTTATGTTCCCACAGTTCCCAAAGAAAATATTGTCAGTCTAGTAATTTATGTTTGAAATTCTAATAATTCATACTCTGGAAAAATATGGAATTCAGCAGCCTAGCTACAAGCTTGTCTGTGAAGAGCTTTATAATTTGATGGCATTTAATTCTGGAATGTAGGTTAAAGGAGGGTCGATTCCAACACTGAGATTTATATCTGACCATCTTGATCAAATGGGTGTCCAGAAGTGATGCGTAGCCTGTGGTCTGAAATGACCTGCATATTTCAAGGAGAAAATAGTCCTTTTCCATAGGACTTGGTCCTGATCGGGAGCATTTTTAGTTTATTTTTGATGGGCTGAGTGTTCTGTTCTGTTAGTATATCTGTACAAATATTTTTATGAGAATGTAAATTGTGTTGTAAGGGCTTACAGAGCATAGCACGGGTGATTAACATCTTCATAACACTAAATAAACATACCCTATTGTGGCATTTTCTGTGTGCTCTATATAATAATTTACAATAACTGTTAGATGCCATGGAACATTTATCACAAGACATTTGCAACAAATCACGGCGTAAAACTCAAATTGTAGCAGAAAACGTAATTGGTTGCAGGAAAGATATCTATCTTAGATACTTGAATAGCTGCCATTACCGCAGCATCTGCACGCCTCCCAAGCTTGAATGTAATTTACTTCAATAAGACTCTTAGGAAAGAGGGAGAAATGCTCTTATTCCATTTTAGGACAGGGAACTGGGGGGCACGCTATTCAGGGTATGTCAACGTCGCAGAGTGCGGTTTAATGTAGGATCTCTGAGCTTGCTCTATAGTCAGAGCTGACCTAGGCTTGGTTGCATGAAACTACTGGTCAGGCTAATTTACCAGTCTCCTTCCAAGGTGGAAATCTGGCAACAGCAGCCTCTGTAAGTGTGTCACCAATCTGAAACGCTGCCAGTATTAAGGTAAAAATGACTTTTTCTAGGGTAAAGAACTGGGATATTCCATATTTTTTAAACTCAAATTACATCTCTCGTATGTAGCATTGCCTTTAATTTAGTGCGTGCCTGAGGGATGCGTTTCAGCAATTCAGAGGAAGGTTGGGAAAAAGTAGTACCAGCTGGATGTTGCTTTAATTTTTCTGCTTTACTCTCTGCATAGAGTCCTGATGTGCACATTTCATTCAAATAGTTGCACACCAGTGTGGGAACATGTGGCCAGCATAGCCTAGAAAGTAAAAATATAATCCAGACCTGGGCTGGGAAGGGATCCATGTTTGCCTGGCAAAAGGAGACATTTCATAATCACAATTGCATTATGCTTAGTGCCTAATTCAACTCCGCATTTTTCAGTACTGTATTGCAAGTACCCGCAGTGGTGTGGAATCGTGTGCTTCACAGGCTCTCACCTTCTTGCAACACTCTGAATATGTTTGTCTGACTGCAAGTGATCCAAGTCCTGAGGTTTAGCAAGGCAGTGCTTACAGGGCCAGCCACCCAACTGAGCACGTATACACTCTATTAACTGTGAACTGTAGTGGATTGGACTGAATCCATTCCACCTTGTCTTGAGATTGCAGGATCGAGCACATCAAGTCTTGCAGTTGCAAGACCATTGTAAACACGTACATCGTGATTCACAGGCTTCAGGTGCTGTGTGTAATTTACTGTTGGCAATAACCTGATCTTTCTGATCAGGTGAACATAACCGAATGCCTTGGGAAGAACAACAAGGCTGGGAAAGGAGAGCGAAGGAACATGTGGTCTCACAAAGCATGCTTGCCTTTGAAATAGTGTTCCTTAAAGTTGATTATAAAATGAAAATGAGAAGCTGGGGAAGCGTGGATGGATTTAACTCTGGACCAGATGTTGACTTGAAAAATTATAACAAAAAGCAAAGTACATATGTTTGTGTGAAATCTGGAGGAATGTTTTTCCTTCAAGGAAGGCATCCATATAGATAAGGTTGCTCAATGTGATGTGACAGTTGCTATGTCAACTAGTGTTCCCTTCCACACATTTAAATTATTGAATAGCACAGAAAATGCGCTATAAAAGTGGCTCCTTAGAGCATGGTTATGCATCTTCTTATTTTCTTCAATGGTTTTTTAAAACTTTTCTGACCTTTACTATGTGTGTAAACTGTGTGTCAAACCTCTGTGCAGCCCCCACTGAAGTCAGCGTATCGTCTGTTATGGCCCCCCTGTCTGACTCGGCTCCCTTTGTAGCTGCATGTTTCAGGGCTGTGTAATGGAGCCTTGGCTGCTCGCGTTCGAAAGCAGAGTGAAAGGATTGAGGGGACAGATTGAATCCATCACAGAAAGAGTATGAAACTCCCATGCAAGTCAGTGCATAATATGTAATGAATTGAGTCTGGTGCTATAAACAGGCATCTGCCGTTGCGTGCAGTACTTTTCTCGTTGTTAACCTAGTACACAAGGCTTTTTGGCACGTGCTTTAATAATTTATTTGAAATACAAGTTAGCTAAGCGGAGTCTCCAGCCTTAAAGCCAGTGGGAGCTCCAACCTTAAAGCCAGTGGGAGCTCCAACCTTAAAGCCAGGGAAACTAACCTGTGCGCATCGGTGACATTTGTATAACCTGAGGCTAAAACAGGTGAATGAGGAGCTCACTTAAAGCCATTTCACTTCCTTGTGCATGAGTTTGTCTCTAACTCATAGATGGATTTTAACTTTGAGTTTGTCCCTAGTTGGGTAGCATAGAAAACCAGTGCACTCATTTAGGATGGAGAGAAGTGAACTCCACGCTGTTCTTTGCAGTGTACGTCCTGTATTATATTTTCTATTTTGCTGCTTGATATGTTGGTGGTCATAAATTATCAGTTTTCTATGTTTTTTCTAAAACCTCACCTAAACCCTTAAAATCTGTTCTATATCCTTTGAAATACCCCTGTGTTAAAACCTTTCTTTCTGAACAGGGCTTGGGAGTAATTTCAATGTCACTGTTGCTGCTTTAGTCTTTCTCTTCTAGATGTAATGGTAGCCATGAATTCTGCAGATAAACATGTAGGAGAAGGGTTTAAAAACTTGTTTAAATACAGGGGAAATTCTGAAAGAAACTTTAAAAACATAACCTTTAGATAGGTAGCTCTCTCTGTCCCAAATGCCACTCAGACTTACCGTGCTACTGAACAGATATTACGCAGGAAGTGCTTTATTCATACGGCACACAGGTTGTCGCACCAAAGTCACATCGATACCCGAGAAGAATTTCCTTTACTTGATGCCTTGTGTGGCGCTGAAAACTGGATATCAAGGGGCATGGAGGTGAACTTGAAATACAATTGTACTGCTGTCTCACAACAGATCAAACTGGAGTCAGCTGGAGGGAGAAGTAGATCTGTGGCTGCTTATGGACTGTTCAGAACCAACTTTGTATTTATCCGTTCCCCCGTGCTTTTCTTTTTATAGTTTTGGCAGTTTATTTGAACCAGTGTTGGTGGCCTGTTGAAGATGTGGTGAAGACGGCCGATCCTTCTAGAGATGGGCTAATTTCGGTAAGGATGCTATTTTAAATATTGGTTTTACCCTGGAGCTTCCTAGCTAGTCATATGTAATTGCCTCTGTTCTCCTGCAGCTCCTGCTTTATAACCTGTGGGGTCCGGGCTCTGTGGCTCATCAAGCACTATGCATGTCTCCCATTGCACAGTGACATGATGTTAACCTTCTCTAAACAATTTTCTGCATGCAGTTTGTGATTCATCTGTGGTATTTGTTTTGTTTTGTTTTTAGTTTATCTTTATCCTTCATCGTCTT
>NW_010426950.1:6216-11523 GCF_000710305.1 Buceros rhinoceros silvestris | reverse complement strand
ATATCTGCCATATAGAGAGTTTAGTGATTCACTGAATTAAGTAGGCTTTTTGTGGGTAACTGAAGTGGAAGAATTTTGAGATACAAATCCTTACAAGGTAGAACTTGGAGTAGAAACACAGGGCTTCAAGCATCTGCTGTATCAACAGAGAAAGAAAAAATATCTGAAAATAGAAAACTTGCCCCTACTAGCTCATTGCTAAGTTGTCATTACTTGGAATAATGGAAACTCTCATTTTCTTGTTCAGCATTCATATAAAGCTTGTTGGCACTATTTTTCACCTTGATAACCAATGTGATCTTGTTCCTTTCTATTCCTCTGTCTCCCTGTCTGGTTGGTTGTCTAGTAAGAAGTACGACATAAAAACTAACTCTTCATGTTACACCTAGATTATAAACTGTTTGGGACAGACTATATTTATTCTCTGTTTTGTGTAGTGTCTACCTCAGTAAGGTCCTGGTCCACTAAGTTCCTTTGATGCTGTGGCAAGACAGGTAATAGGGGAGAGCTGACCAGGATAACACGGTGAATCCCTCTTTATTTCACTCCTGAGTAGGATTAGATTGCCTTGATCCTGTTTCCAGTCTGTGACTAGTTCATTGTGACTGCGATCAAGATACTTATTTTTCTGCTGCTTTAGAATTCCTCTCAACAGGAATATGTTGACAACAGGAGATATGTCAGGCTTTATAAATTGTTACTAAATTATTCTGTGCCCTCTGGGAAAAACTGTTTTTGTTATTCTATCTGAACCGATTCACGAGGTATTTTCCCCAAAATAAGTGTACACTTTTCCTGCCCGCCTCCTCACCAGACCGTTTTAATTTTGAAGCCCTTTATGAAAGGCAAAATACTATTCTCTGCTTCATTTTTCTTTGGTCTGTTTTTGTTTGTTCTCTAAGGTCCAGACATTTGGAGAAAGGATTGTCCTCTTTGTTCTGAACTACATTATTTTTGGAATGCTGGAGGGGAGTTCAGCTAATGATGCATTCTTTCTACCTCACTCTGCCACCGAGTGTGCCAAGATACTCTGGAGAAATGGCGAGGCTGTTGCCTTTTACACGGTCAAGATGAAAGGTGAGGTCATTTTAGAGACACATTCCCATTGGTTCCTAATAGTTAGAAATGTAATCCTTTTGTTTATCTTTCAGTATAAGTAATCCTGGTTCTCATTTACATATTTAATATCAAATATCTCTGAGAATGAATCTGGAGAGCAAACCTTCCCAGAATTTGGAAGCCATCCATATTACTTTCGTTTAAACATGATGGCTCCAAACTCTATTCTCAGTTCCACTGAGTGATCTGAGTGATCTGGCTTATTCCGATAAAATATACTTCAGTGCAGCCAAGTAGAAGGTCATACATCTAGGAACAAAGAATGCAGGGCCTACCCACAGAATGGATGACTGCATCCTGGAAAGAATGACACCTGAAAAAAGGAGTCCAGTTCACAGTGGAAAACCAGTGTTATCAGGAGTGGCTAGTGGCGAGAAGTGGCAATATCCTTGGATGTGTAAGGAGCTGTGGCTGGGTTGTGTAGGGCAAGGTGTAGGCACTACATCAGTTCTGGAATGCTTTGTCCAGTGTGATTCTCCCAGTTTAAAGGATGATGATTAATAGCTTTCACCATTAACTGATTAACTAGTATAGAAAAGAAACAAAGAGGTTTTGATTCCTTAGCACCAGTACAAGCTTTAGTGAAGGTCTTTTATTAAACAGAGAGTTTGTATTAATGCAGGTATGTTGCTCCTAACTGATCTAGAGTGGAAAAGGCTTCATTAGAGTAACTCCAGGTGTACAGCTGAGTATGTACACCCGTGTAGGAGCCTGGTTACCAGCCTGTGTTTAAGATTCATGGGTGTCATCTTGAAACCATCAGCTTAAACATAGAGAAGTTGGTATCTTTGGAGGTAAACGTATTGTGCAAGTTGGCAATCACTATCATCTGTCTGAAAGAGGAGAGTAAGAAACAGCTGTACAGATATGGATTTCTTTGGATTCCAGAAGACAGCCTGAGGGTTCCTTCTCTGATAGAGTCTCAGTGGCCTGGAACAATGAGATGTTCTGCTCTTCTACTGCCTTGGGATGTGCAAAATCCTTGTTCACACTGAGGTGTAGCTTGTACACCACTGTGCTGGTACGGTGCTATTGTATGATCAATGGTGAATCAATTTTCAGCCCATGGTAAAGGATTCTTGTGTATATCTGTGAATATGCTGATGAACTGGTTTGTATTTGGCAAACACTTCAATTGCCATAGTGCACTTTCCTTTAAGCCCATAAATATTTCTGAGCAAAGCTTTTGGAAAGAAATACTTGGATGGGCTGTAGTGATTCATGCTTCAGTAAAATAAATTTGCACAGTAGTCTGTTATGGGTGGAGCATTAGCCAAGTTGAAACTGTTTCTGAGTAAGTTGAGAGTCACAGTTTGGTTTTCAACCAGGTCCACATGAAATACAAGTTCTTCAAGTCCAGCTCTGTCAGCATCTGTCTTTTGTTGCCAGTGGTTTTCTTCTCTGGGCAGCTACATTTGTTAGGTTTTGGCCTGTGTCACTAATTACTGCAGTCTTTTGCCAAAGCCTTTTCGGGAAGCTTGAAACTGATTGTTTTTGCCCCTTTTTGCTATTTGCTGCATGTATTTAGAAAATAATTCCTCTTTCTGAAGTTCTGTGATTTAAATTTGGTAATAGCCATGCTCTGGCTGATCCTATTCTTTCTACTTTCTAGAAGACCTGTGGATTTATTAGGCCCATATAAGATAAATATCTTCTCTGAGAAGTTATATTTCACATGGTTGTAGGTAATTTTTTTTAATTTTTCTTTTTTCTTTAATCATAACGTAAGTTCTGTTTCCTCTTACTGTCCTGGTCAGAACATTTAGAAGGAGCAGCTTTAAAGACAGGACTTTGTATTGTGCTGGACCTCTGTTACAGCTTCTGATCCTAGGAAGAAATTATTTTCCTATTGTGTCCGCCATGTGATTCTGATTCCCTTTATTTCCATGCTCTGCAATTACCTGGCCATTCTTTATAGTTTTATTTTCTTCACTATGTAATTGAGACTCTCATGCTGATCTTGTATTGGACTGTATTTCTCATCTGTGAAGTTTCCATTACCTGCAGTGTGACAAAAAACATGCTTCAATGGAGCCAAATAAGCCAGAACTGATCTGTGGAGCATGGCTATTTCAAACATAAGTCATCTGGGTGAATCATAGAAGCAGTGACCAAGGAGGAGAGAGTCTGCTCTGTCTTTGTTACAGATTTAGTGTGCCATTATGCAAACTTCATTTTCAATGGACTTCGGTGATTCCTGTTAACTATCTTGGCAGTATTGTAAAGCCATTTCCATTTGCCAGTTCCTAGGTGGCCTGTACAAAGTGAACTTGGTAATTTTGGTCCAGTTCCACACCTCCATCCATTTTATGAACGTCCTTAACTCGCTCTCCTTTGATAGTCTAGCTGAAGAGGGACAGATGGTCTTGAGCGCCCGCGTTGCTCAGAGACGCAGTAACTGCAAGTCAAGGTGCTGGGACAGTTTGGCAGCTACTGACACTGGCCATCCTGCACCTGTTGTGCGGATAAACAGAAGACTCATTCTTCAAAGCTATCATTTTTCGTGAGCATTAGACACCTTTATTAAAACAAAATTTATTCATGACTACACAGATCATCAACCCAGCCTCTCTGGTATGTGCCGATTCCTGTCCAATGACAGGCATGCAGCATTTACCGCTGGGTGTACTAAAGACTGATGAGACGTACTAAGCCACTAATGAGGCTGATAAGACACTTTGTCACGTGCCAAGATAAATGTCCCCAATTTTATCTATGTCAGCGGCTTCCATATTAGACAGCTGAGGAGTTAGACCTCACTGAATGGAGCTCCTTAAAGGTACAACAGCCTTGTAAGTACAGTTCCCTGTCCCTTTCTTTGCAAACAGCAACCTGAAAATGAACTGTTTTGCAGAAAGCCTTCAGATAGATGCTTTGGTTTTGAGATATAATTTATATGCTTTTAAATATTTCTTTCAGATTTTTTTCTTGTCACGTTCCAAATCTGTGTGAAAACGCCAAAAAGAACGTGTCTTCTGTAGTCATGTAGGATTAATGACCACGGTTACTGATGCTATTTTTTGTGCATTAAGACCATGTGATTCCCTGAAAGTTTTTCTTTTTTATTTACTGAGGACTATTAATTACTGAAAACGGACTTTTACCACCCTCACTTAAATGTCACGAGAATGTAGAAGATTCATAATGCAGATAAGTCACTAAGGAAGTTGGAGGATGCTATGAGGCAGAAGCGTCTTAGTCCCTTTAAGATTAAAACAGAACAACCCCCCTTTTTTATATACAACTCTTTTCCCCCACTGTTATGTATTACTGTTTCTATAATACACAGGGGCTGCCCAGTTGTGGACCAAGATGTCTGTGATACAGTAAGTAAAAGAGTCAGATTGTTGAACCTCGTCCCTTCCCAAGCTCTCTGTGTCCCTCTTGTCAAACCTTAGCAGTAAAAGTGAGGAGAAAGATGGTGTTCTCTGTAATGTGAGTCAAACCAACCTTAACAAAATTGGGTCCTCTGAGAAGGAGGCTGTAAAACATGCAGTTGAAACAGGGAGTAAATGTGTTGTTGGCTTCTCATTCGTTCTTTAGAGATGTTCCACAAATCACCGTTTGGGAACATCTGACTGCAACACCTGAAGCTGATGTAAAGTAGGCAGCAAAGCAACCCTGGCCCAGTCTTGGCTTTTTACTACCCCAGAGCCTTAGAGATGGTTTTTGGAAGTGGCTACCCAAGCTAAAATCCATTTCACACCTTTCTTTATACAAGCCTTTGCAAATTTCTTTTATTACTTTGGTGGCCCAGGTGGTTTTCTCTAGAAATAGACTTCTAAAAAGGTAATAGAACTTTATTTTTTAACTGATTACATACATTTCTATTAGAAGAAAAAATTAAATGAGAATTGATGTTAACCTGACAGACAATTAGCTGGAATCTTGTTGGATAATTGCTTTTGTCTCCCTCTGTTTTCTAGCAATAATATTGTTAATGTGTGTTTCTGAGGCAGACTGAAGGTTCTGGCTGTAATAAAAATTAAATGACTACATACCAGTCAAGACATGAATTCATTTAATTTTATTGAAGCCCGAACCTTTGTTCCTCTTCTCACATGCAAACTCACACAATGGGTTGACCTTGGGTTCTATTCAGCAGAAACAGTCCCCACCCTTTACACAAGCACTCGGCCTGCTTAAGGCCTGTCCAAACATGTGTGTGCCAAGCCAGCTTGTTCAGCA
>NW_010426950.1:0-6110 GCF_000710305.1 Buceros rhinoceros silvestris | reverse complement strand
TCAGCAGGGAAATAGTCAGGATGCACAACCTTGTTTTGTTTGGGTCTGTTGGATGTGGGGACTGGATTGTTGTTTTTTCTGGTTTGTGGCTCTTTGGGAATGCTAATGACTGTCTGCTTTCCTGCCCTTGTAATATCTGTTTACCATTTTGCTGGCTCATAAGTTGGTCATTTGGCACTCGTGACCTAACCAGACAGATCAAAGGCTTTCAAAGGGCAGGCCGTGTGAGTACTTCCATCTCCATCGCCAGTGCCCTTATTTTCCCTTACTCCTCCCTCATCTCAAAACTTAGTCTGTTTGTGTGTTTCAACAGTATACAAACCTCTGAACCCAGTGTGTGAGAGCCTAGTGGTCACCTCTGGGCCACAATTAGCTTACGGTAACCTCTTAGCTATTGGATGGGAACCAGAGACAAAGTGGCCTTTGTTCCAAAGGTTTGTTTGTTTATTTTATTTCAAATGACTGTGGGCTATGACTCTTCTCATATGTTTCTCAGGGACAAGGTGAAGAATGGCTTCATGGTTTCTTTATTTATGATGCTTTTAGACATTACAAGTTTTTGTCATCTTCTCAACACAAAATTAGGAGCACAGACATAAATAACCCTGCTCCTGGGATTGCTGCACAGCAGTCTCATCAGGATTTACAGGAGACGGACTGTATGAGATAATAACAAACTTATAAGGACACTTGCAACATGCAGTAATTCTTTAAGCTATTGACTCCATGAGGAAGAATAATCTTTCTTAGAACGTATGGTGCAACACTGCTGGAATGCAACATCTCTGTTGGGCTGGCAGCTAACAATGGGACTGGGGATGTACTCCATTTTTTTGGCTCATGAAAAAAGCGTAACTACCCATCATGTGTTACAAATATTGAAAGGTTATAAACACCACCGCAAACCACCCTTTTCCAACAATGTGCTTGGACATGTGTTTGAAGTTAAGTGTCCGCTCTGATTAAGCAGGGGCAGACCAAGGCTGGATGCGAATGGGTTGGTTATGTAGCTGCATACTCTGGTTGTATGACTGAGTACGTGTGACGTGGATTCTTGTTAAGTGAAGAGCTACAGCCTTTGCAAACCAGGGTCTAGACCAGGGTCTGGGTTGTTGGGTCTGCCTGGATTCTGCTCTGTTTTCTGAAGGAGACAAGTGATGGACTTCCCTTCCTCTACTCCTCTGCAAGAGTGAGCAGTTAAGGATGTTATTCCAGTGACAGGTGGAGCAACCCCAACGTTTTCTGTGTGGTTCTCCTACAAGCAAAGGTTTGAAGATGACTCCTGGGTACGTGTTGACAGATAACTGAATGAGAGAAACATTCTTTTGTACAGCTGTCTCCAGAATTTCCTGATGTAGGAAATCAAAGACTGAATATGCAGTAAAAGGGTTGTATAACTTTCTGACCAGTAAAAGTCAGAAAGAAGGTGTAAGTCAGGTTTCAGTCTTAAGAATCACCAAGCAGTTAGTCACTGCAGCAATACCAATTTTGTTTTCAAATTCATGTATTTTTTACTGTCTGCTTTCAGGGAGCCTATGTGATGGCACAACCAGTCAGTGTTACTTGCTGCCGGTTTTGGATACTATATTTGTCCAGAGAAAGTACAGAAGAGGTGGCCTAGGGATGAAAATGCTCTGTGATTTCTGTCAGTCTTTCGTGGCTGAGGATGCCTTGGGGATCAGCTGCCCTATTTCTGCTGCCATGTATCAAGGTAAATCGTTTGATGTGGGAACGTTAGGTAAGGGTCATGTATAATGTATACAATTCAATATGGCCTTGGTGGGATTTTCTGAACTGTATCAGAGTTCAGTGACCCCGTCTGAACTGAACTGTTACAGCATGCCACTGGTTACTTTCTCAAGACGTCTGGAATTTCCTGAAGAAAGGTAGGCCAGTATTTATACGAGACAATGAGAAGCATAAAACTCCTACTGCCTGTTCGACATTTTGCATTCTGGTCTCGCTCTCTCTCTTAGAACTATGTCATTGCCCTAGACAGTGACTTACCCATTTTATTTCACACCAGAGGGAAAAGAATCACCAGACGTTGTCAAGCCTACACGGTGCACTAATGCTCTTGTAGATACTGCATTTGTAAAAAATTGGATTTAATAAACCGTATATGTAGGCTCTGCTCATTCATCCAGTCACGTCAGTACTTGTTTCGTATTGACTGACTTTGAACATTTGTCACTTTTGAAAGGTCATTAAGTAGTTATATGTCTTTGTGTTCAGGTTGAAGTTCTGGTTTTGCTAGTAAAATTCACAGAAAATATCTGTGCTCACATTATTTATAAAACTGTTTTCTTTAGAAAAACATTTTTTGCTAAAGTAATCTGTACCGAAGCAGGTGGATGGGATTCACTTGTGCCCGTTCAACTCATTTCACATAGACTTTTCCTAAAATCCCCAGGTAAAAAAAAAAAAAAAGGAAGGTGAGAAGAGAGAAGAAAACTTTTCCAAAGGAACTAATTTAAGTTTGTCTGAGAGAATATCTGGGATAAAATATGCTCCCTTTTCCAATGCAGTTTTCACTCATTCATGCTTTTACCCCTTGGTTTCTCCTGTTCAGTTTGCCAGAAATTCTTGCGGACTTATCCTGAGGAGCAGAAACGACTGTGGGAGGTGGAAGCACCGGGAGATTGGAGCCAGCGAGTGAATATCTGGTTAAAAATTCAGATGGAGTCATCCCCTTCAGGAAGTGAGTTAAAGTAAAGAGTGTGAACTTGGCTGTGTTAGTTATATAAAGAAAAGAAATAGAATCAAGAGTTAAGTAGTGCTAATAGATTGGGGATTTACATGGACAAACTACTGAGTGTGCAGTCCAGTTCACTGGTATTTTCCCTGTAAATGGGACAATTCTTAGGAATTGTGAGGTAATGAATTTGAACCACAAAGCATCTGAGAGATACTGAACAGAGCACAGTCTTGACATATAGTGGCTGTAACTCCCACTGCTGTGCACTTACAGCAGAGTAAAAGTTAGCCCCAAAAGTTCCTATTGTACAACACAGCGTCTGGGTTACAGAGAGGGTTTATTCCTCTGATATTATTACAAGGAAGAAATTTGTACGGCCAATGGGCAATGTGTTTGATTACCTTCAATTTGCTGTCAACATCATTCTTGGGTGGAAACAAAAACGTTTTCATTAGGGCTTTTGGAAGATTCAAAGTACTCTCCTACACGGTAAATCCTTCTTGCTGGGAGCATTTTCTGCCTGCTTCACAAAAGGTAGCAACAGAGTCTGAAAACCTTTTAATAGTTCATAGGGGGATCTTGATGTAATCTATAATCTGTTCAGCTGCCTTGGGGATCCAGGCAGGCCCCTGTGCTGCATGCACGCAGGCTGTGATAAGCTCTAGGTTCCAAAAGAAGGGCACACATTGTCTCTTTCTGGAAATGCAGCAAGGAGTGCTGCAGAGCAAATTGCTGCCATGCCTTCCCACATCTGTCCTGCTTTGTATTAGCTTGGGGACCTTCGGTTGAGACACTGCGTTTCATCTTGTCTGCAGCACCCCACAGGAGAGTTAAGTCAGAGTTTAGCCTTAGGCTGGGTTCCTCTGAAGCCATTATATTTATGCTCCTCATGCTTTAAACCAACAAAAACCGGCGTTGCTCTTTCCTTTAATCCATCTTGCTAAATTCAGTTTATTAATGGCAGTTGAAGAGAACTGTGATCAGATCAGCAAACAGAAAGCAGATCATGGAGGAGAATATACTTCCTTTTTTCTTTCTTCTTTTTGCCATCCTCTACAAAAACAAAGAGAAAACAAACTAGAACATGGGTAAATATAATTCCACCAGAGTGGCTGTCAGCAAAAAATATATGTGAGGCCTGGGAACTACCTTGGCCAGTTTGGCACGTAAATGAGATGTCTCATATCTACAAAAGGGAAGGAGGGAAAGTATAAACCAGAAATGGGAGAGAGGCTGGTTTATATGTATCAATATAGATTGTGAATTGCAATGTGGTCTTTATAGCGAGAGACAAAAGCAAGTGAACTTGGCACTAAAATATACAATAAAAATCTGCTTTTTAAACTATATTTTCCACTCTCGTGCACAGCTCTCTGGGCATAGCTTTCGTTTATGCTGAATACACTGAACAGGCTTTATTTCACCCATCTTCAGTGAAAAATCAATCCACTATAAAACCAGTATTTAAACCAGTGTATAATACATTTGTTATATCTGCTTTACATATGGAATCTACTTGCGTGCTTGTATTATCCCAGTCCTGTGCATGTCAGGCACCCAGGGAAATACTAAGGGAGAGTACAGGACAGATAATGACTGCTAAAACTAGGGGAGAGTTTCCCTGGTTTCACTTAGTCCTAAAGGCGGCATTGCCCCTGCATAGCTCTCCCTGATAGCTGGAGAGCGAAGAATTTTCCAGGGCTTGGTGGTATCTGTTAATGGTAGATAAAGCAGAAGCATCTTTTGAGTGAAGGAATCCTTTCTCTTCTGAACTAGGGTGCTGCTTACCGTGCAGATGAAGAGAGGCTTGTGTTTCCAGAGTCGTGGTGTAGGGACACAGAGAGGACAACGATGTGGCATGGACTGGAACCCTACATATTCCATATGTATACAGGCATTTAGATCTTCCGCAGGTTTGCAGATGACTCCAAGCTCACGGCAGGGACTTTAAAAGGTCCCTTCTAACCCAAACCATCCTATGATGGTGTCACTTGGGAACATAGTGCTTCATTCCTACTTGCTCTGTACTGTAGAAAGCAAAACACAATGGAACTCAATATTGTCAGCTCCAATCTGGACCTGTGACAACATCCATGCAAACAGACAAGTGTATTCTGCTCGCATTTCTTACATCTCCGCTGATGTTTGCAATGCTATGGAACAAAACTGTTGAGAAGAAAAATTGAAAATTTGGCTCATGTTACATTTTTTTCCCCCTCAGTCCTCAGGATTGTTATAAGAATTCTGCAATCATACATATTCCAGAAAAGGTTTCTGTAACCCTGAGGTCAGAATTGTAAATTTTGCGAAGTTATGTGGCTGCATCTAGTGGCAGCACAGATAAACTGCAGCGCTCCGTTTATTGCAACTGGTACTTCAGTTTGCATGTCCAGAGATACAGATATATACATATTTCTCTCGGCATGTATACTTAGATCTATAAAAATAAAGCTCCTTAGCATGTTGTCACACATAGCTGCAGTTGTTTTCATTCTGATTTAATTCTTATTGTTTGAAAAATAGAGATTTATTACAGCAAATAGTCTCAGTAACAGGAACAGTGGCATTTCCCTTCTGGAGCTGATTGGAGGAAAAGAAGTTGTTTAACATGATTTGGTGCTAGTTGCTAAATCCACCAGGCAATGAACTGAGCTGTTTTGAAATAGTTTAGTAATATTCATAAAGCATGTAAATGTGAAGCTAATGCAAAAAATAAGCAAACTGAGAAAGAATTAAAATCAGTTTCAAAAGATTACTCATAATCCTTTATCTGAATTGTTTGGAGTGTACATTTTCTGCAAGAGAGGAAGGGATGTGGGTTTTCTGGGTGTAAGAGGTGAATGGAATATCTATTTAGCAGAGATTTTAAGCTAAGAAAGACCCAGAGATATTCTGTTTCTAGTACAAGTATTTGTCTTAGTTTTTCGTGGCAGTATCACAGGGCACGCTGGTTTGGTTACTGAACAAAAGCAAGGCAAGGGACCTTGCAGGAGGCATTCAGGGGGCTTTTTCTGGAATGTTTCTTGACTGAAAATTGCCATGGAAGTCTGCTAACAATTTTCTCCCTTTTAATCTATTTCTGGGGCAAAACAATTCACCCCATTTCTCCAGAGGCTGAAGTGGGCTCTTGTATGGAGAATTCTCAAACCAGTAAACCCAGATAATCAGATGTGGACCACATAAATAAGGTAAGGTGACTAATTTGCTATTTTATGTCTTTTTTTTTAATTGGTGGCCTTTTCCTTTTTTTAGTGAAGTAGTGAGGTTTAAATACGAGAGAACATTACTGACAACTATGGGTGGTTTTTTACTACTGACCCATAGGTATATGTAGGTAATCATAGCTGTATAATATAGAGACAATACACAAAATAGATATAATAATATGTTAAAATCATATATAAATATTAAG
>NW_010426949.1:18541-23570 GCF_000710305.1 Buceros rhinoceros silvestris | reverse complement strand
CCGGCGTCCGCCGAGCCGCTCCGGGCGACGGCACTGCTCCGCAGGCGACGCCGTGAGGGCTCTCACCGGCACCCCGCAGCTTGTGGGGGCAAGCCGCCTAAAGATCGGCCCAACAATCTTCTCCTTCTGCCTTTAGTTTTGACCCCACGGTCTTTTCCCAGCGCAACGCTGCCAGGCCCACGGGTGGTGAAGGCGGCCCATCCCTCCCCTGATCAGCCGCCTGGTCAGACAACCAAGGTCTGCTCCTCGTACCGGTAAGAGAGCACAATCTGGCCTAAGGAAAGCACCAAGAGCAGCGAACCTCTTCCCCCAAAGCTGCACCAGCCTCCCCCAAGGCTGTCCGGGCTGCAGTGAAAGCAGCAAAGGTGTCGCAAGGATGAGCGTTTTGTTTCAAAGCTCTTCAGCAGGTAGCGTTTGAGACTGATAGCTCCGAAATGTCACTATTCTGGTTCAACTTTCATTCACAATGGCCATTCGTCACAATAAACCCCATTCCATTTGCCAGTCTCCTCCTCTGCGAAAAGGCAAGATGTACATGCATACACTTTAACTACATGGAAACAAATAAAGACAGAGCCCACAAAAATGCCCACAACTGTAGACATTGAGCTGTTCTTTGTTCTTTAGGTAGAAGTCAGTCTTGGAGTTGGCAAGACACCAGTGGGCAGATTCTTGTGCCACACACACAACCAGGCTTGTAAGCAGAGAACTGTCTTTGGATGCACCTTCCAAGCGCTTCCTGGTTATTCCTGCTCTTTCATGGTGCACTACATATGAAAATGTTCTGCCAGTATATCCCTTTTCCCTGATCACATTACTCTGCCCTCTCTTACGCAGGGGGATAGTAAATTCTTCACAAGAGGTTTTGTTTAGATTGTTCCTGTGGGCGGGTGGGCGTTTTGGCCATCTCCTCCAGTTCTTTCTAAACCACAGCCTCCTCACACACATTAATATAGGGCCTGGCTCTAGTGCCCTTTAACTCCCAGCTACTTCAGCGAGAGCCCTGGAGCAACTTAATGCAAGTGCATTTAAAAGAAGAAGGTGACACCCCTTAATGGCTCACCCTTTCAAACTCGTTCACATGCCAGATCACTTCCACCATATATCGCACAGAGAGGAACTTCTGAGTGGCTGTTGGTGATAAAAGATAGTCCCACTTGTCCTGTGGGTGAGGAGGGGAAGAAAGGCGCTTGCCAGAAAATTGAGTACAGTGATGCCTTCTCACCTGTCCGCTAACTAATGTGCCTCCATCTGCCACTCTGAAATGACAGGGAAGCGTTTCCTTCGCAATAAAAACCTTATGCTGTGTTGCCTCGTGCTTTTGCACGGATTCAGAACTCTGGATAAAAAAGGCAATTCTTACTGCTTTTGAAGAATAAGGTATTTTATTATGGAAGTTCATCTTCATAACAATGTGTGCAGGAAACGACTGATAATCATTTAAAACCCAAAAAGTTTGTTTCATGAAAACAAAAGGATGAATATTTACATTAAATTTCTACCACAAACAATGAAATACCTGAAACAGTTGAGGCAGTAAATATTCTTTTCATGTCTTGAGAGATCATCGAACAATAACTTGACATTGTTCTGACACATACCAACAGGGGTTCAAGATGTTTAGATAGCCCTGACCAAGCTGTACACTGCAGGAGGTCAAAAAATGTTGGCTACACACTTAGGTGAACTATGTCTTTGTTGTTTTAACCCACAAAATTGATCTCTTACAGGGAACTTTAGGAAAAATGCTTCAGTATGAAACCCCCCCCAAACCCTCTACAATACAATGTTTTGATATGTGAAGCAGTGATTTTATCCAGAACTCTCTCAAATGTTTGTGAGCAGTTAGCACATCCCAGTACTCTTCCCAAATTACTCTCTGCTTCCCCCTCTCAGTTCCATCTAAACAGAAATCATCGACAAAACCAAGAATATCACATACTGCTCTGAAATACTTTAAACCTCTAAAACCAGGTCTGTGAATTACTGCATGTATACGAGAGATATTTGCCAACAAGTATACAGTAAGAAAAATACTGTAACATTTATACCTGATTTACAAATATTCCAACATCATAGAAATGATGCTGTTGGCGTCATGTAGGAAATGCTAGCTACAGCGGCTACGAAATGAACACCAGTAGTAACTGAGCCCTTGTTAAAGGTATTTATTCATCAAAAGTCGGCAGGCATTCTTGTTTGCACCTGTCCCCTACACTACCTGTTTTTTTTCCTCTCTCTGCTTCTGCTTCTACTGTGTCTGCTCCTTTCTCTGTGTTCCACTTTACTGCACTTGTCCCCACAGCTCTCTCTGTATTTTTTCTTCTCTCTGCGTGCATCTGTGCTGGGGCTTCTGGTTTCATTTTTCCTGTGCCACTCTTCACCAGGGCTTTGACTTGGACTTTTTCTGATTTGCCTTTGCCTGGAACTGCTGTGACTTGTGCAAGGGCTTCTCCTGCTCCCTTCATCCATGCTTTGGCTTCTACTATGCCTCTCCTTCCTTTCAGTCTCTCTCTTGATGGTGCTATGGTATCTGCTTTTGGACTTTCTTTCCCCCTCACAGGAGCTCCATTTGTTGCTCTCCGCAGAACTATCTTGCTTTAAAAGTCTGTACCTCTCCTTTTCTTTGTCCTTGTTACCGTGACTACTGGAGAGATCTTCATAAACTTTTTCCTTCCTTGTCTTTGCCTTTCCTTCTGAATCGCTGCTGCTGCTAGCCTCTGAAAACTTGTCTTTTTTTCTTTTCTTAGAATACATCTTCTTTTGTGCTGCTTTATCTCTGCTGTCAGTCTCGCTATCACTGCTGCTTCCTGAAGTCTCACTGGAGGATGAGGAAGAGGATCTCATCTTATGTTTCTTGTGTTTACTTTTGACTTTTTTCTTTTGCTGCTTTTTCTTCTTTCTGTCTTTCTTTTTCTTTTTCTTCTCCAGACGATCCAACTTCCTTTGATTTTCAAAATAGAGAGTAGCACAATCAGACATGTTAAGGTATCCTAGATTACAAAGTCATTGCCTTTTGGCGTTCACTGTTTCTGATGACCTACACGGTAAATACACTATTTTCATAAAAACGTGACAAATCCCTCTCTTCTTTCAGCAACGTATTATTTTTAAACTTCTAACCTGACGTTAACCATAGTAAGAATCTTCCTGTAATCCACAGCTGCTCCCTCAACACTGAAAGAACATGATTTTTTAATTCTTTAAATTTTAAAAAAGGTAAGTAAGATACATCAATTTTGGTCTTGTAACTAGGAGTAAATACATTTGGTAGTGCTTTTTTTTTTCCCCTTGTCAGTCTGCTCTGGAGACTCTGGAAAATCATTGCTGCATTTGTGCATTTTTAGAAGAGATTTTGAAAATAGAAAACCACCACCAGCATTCGCTTTCTATTAATGATAGAAACTGAGACTCTAAAGCCTAAGTCTCTGAGCACTCCAGGCAAATACTATGGATATTTTCAATAATCTCTTCTGTCACAACAAGATATTTACATTTTCTAGCTATAACTAGAATATTCCATCATGCACACGCATTCACTGCTATTTGACTGCTTTTACCTACTTTTTATTTTGCTTTCTGTGTTTATTCTTCTAAAACAATCAGTGACTGAATAGTGAAACTACTTTCAGTGTATTAAAAAAAAATCCCTTCAGACTAGCAAAATCTAAAGGACCCAAATATTTACTGAACTTCAACTTTCAAAATAAAAGTATTAACATTTCATTGTGTTGGGCCAGCAGACCTGCAGACAAAATACTGTTTTGAATTACTCAAACTACATACACAATCCTTGCTTAAAAGGAACATAAAATATGACAACTATTTTCAGAGAACTATGCATTCCATGTGCAAGTACCACATGTACCTCCCTACTCATGTACCTTTCTCCCCTCCTCCCACTCCCCATATACAAAACTCCTTTTCACCCAACAGGCTGTTTTAACTCGTGACACCTGTACAGGATCTACCAGGCAGTAGTTAATATTTTTTTAATTTAAAAACTTTCAGGTTATTTCAAGGTTACATTGCAAATTAGCAGAGAAAAAAAAAAAGTCACTCGTCACATGAAATCAGTAGAATGGAAGCAAAGAATGAAAACCTCATTAACTTTTTATTAGAACCACAAACCCAGCAGTTTTGGGGAGCTCCCTCTGGTGAAGCTGCGAACTGTAATCCCTGATCCTAGAGCAGGGTGGAGCTAGGCCAACCTTGGCCCTGGGGTGCAAGGGCAGGTTCAGCTTAGCTGCACAGAAGAGAAGATAATAAACTTTGCCAAGCTGTAAACCAGTACACAACAACACGGAATTTTTAATCCAGAAGAAGATACTGTAAACAATGGAGCGCAAAATGATATTTTAAAATAGCAACTAACAGAATCTTTGGCGAGCCGCTTATTATTATTTCAGTATCCCAGTTAAACTGGAAACAAGCCCCAGTGCAAAGGCATCACAACTAGATCAGAACAGCCAGATTAAAACAAAACAACCAGATTAAAAACCGTGCTGCATAATGACATTCACTTGACCGCAAATGGCAAACTAAGCTGATTTTCTTCTCTGCTGATGGTGCTAAACTCTTCCATGGCATAGAAGAGTTACAGCGACAATCATGGAGTCAGAGCTAGTGATACAGATCCCCTCCACTAGGTACCACACTCACCTTAGAAGTTTCTGTTTTTGTTTGGTTGACAGTGATTTTAAAAATTCAACTTCCGGATCATCGTCTCCTTCACTTGCAACAAATTCCTAGGAAAACGTGGTAAGACATCAGGTTGTCATATATAAAAATAATCTCTTAGTTCAGATTTCTGTATTAAAGCAATGCTTCTATGAACCTTATTTCTACACAAGCACAAATACATTTGTATTATTAAGTCAGCTTAAGACTCTTTGGAAAGAGCAGCAAACTCGCTACAAAGCAAAAAAATTTGCCACATTCTGTGTCAAAGCTGAGTAGGTGTTATAATGTGGGGGTTATACAACAGGAGTTATTAGTAATACATGAAAAAAATCACTGCTAGGGAAAG
>NW_010426949.1:16737-18462 GCF_000710305.1 Buceros rhinoceros silvestris | reverse complement strand
GGGAAAGAAGCATCTCTGAAATAGTTAAAAATGAGCTAATTTTGGAGCTCACATGATTCCCCAGGATAAGTCACTCCATTGTTACCGCGCTTGGATGAATAGTTACGATGCTGGCCCTGCTCGAACCCAGGGTAATTTAAGCAAATTACTTTTCTGTCTCGGATTAATCATTAGGAAAATGGGTATTAACACGTCTACCTCACTGTTGAGTTATTAGTCTTCAAATGTTCATAAAGTGTTCTAGCAATCATACAATCTACTTACAGTAACGCAATCAGCAAAGCATAGCTACTCTGAAGACACTGAATTCTACAAATTATGTGCATCTGGTACACTGCAGTTCTACACCGTGACGCTTACAATTTTAGCCACACTCAGGAGGGGAAAGAAGAAATAAAGATAAAAAAGCTCTTCCCAAACCCCTCCACCACACCTTACGTAAACCAGCCATACTGATATCACTGTGATTCATTCACTGTGCCCATATGCTAGATTTTTCTGGGGTACATCACTTTTTTTAAATGCAAAGGCACATCCAACCGTGGAGACACAATGAATTGTTGATTTACTCAAGATTTCAAGGGCCGTCATCCCCTCTTTACTAGTGGTTTGACTACCCTGTCTTATGAACAAAAGCTATTTCATGGTGGCTCACACAAGGAGTGTCTATGAATTTTTCACTTCATATTTTTATAGAAGTGCCTCAATTAGAAATGCACCCTGTGTAGTTTAAGACAATTAAACATTTTCACTCCCAGAAGTAATAAATGTAACAATAGTTGATCAAGTGAAAAAAATATTCAGATACAGGATTCCTGGCAATAATTATTAGTGCTTATTTCCTCCAACTTTGTCCAAAGGCTGGGACTGCATCAGAAGTATGCAGTGAAACCCCCACCCATCCCCTGGAAAACTCAATTTCTAGTCACCCAGAGGAGGGATTTAATTTATTATACGTAGCTTTAAAAGAAGTAATTTATGATTCACCATTCTGACTAAAACAAAGCTGGAAAACAGTAAGTTTTTGGACATTTTTCTACTGGTACAGCTATTCAGCTTTCCTATGGATATGCATATTTGAAAACGTTAAGCAGCAATTCACAAGCAATCACATTTAGATTTATAGACATTTTCAGCTTACTGGCAAAAAGATCATTACCTGCGATGGATCATTTACGGTCAAGTTTCTCCCCAGCACATTTTGTTTCAGTGCAAACCCACTGTTTCTCATCTCCGCTATTAGCTCCGAGGGGTGCATTGATGGCCCTGTTCACAAAAATCACAGTTTGAATGTATCATTTATATCTCTCTACCTTTTTTGGACTCCACGGTAGGAATTCAGCTGAAGCTTTGTTAAGTAAAATCACAGCTAAATCAACTCAATAATCTTCTGCTGAGCAAATAATCAGATATGATTTTCTAAAACAGCAGTCTGGAGATGCAGCATAGAAAATAATTGCATTTTTCTTTAAGTACAAGGGGATTCTCTTATGTAACTTTGTCATGTTGGAAACAATATATTTAGGTAAGTCTAGTAATATATTTTGATTATAGTAAAAAAGCACAGGAAATCTAAAGAAAGCACATTAAATAAGACTTTTAGATGCCTCCTCTCCCCCAAAACAGTGGCAAAACACACTTCTAGAATGTCACTAATAAGGCATGTTTCATAATGATACAAATTTTTGAACTTAAACATAGAAAGAAACCAGTATTAGAAACTCG
>NW_010426949.1:15267-16656 GCF_000710305.1 Buceros rhinoceros silvestris | reverse complement strand
TCGGCATTCATATGGAAAATAAATAAACATAAGAAAAAATTATCTGTGTCCTTACTCCAAACACGCTGAGTCTCTAGGCTGTTACCTCCTCAGAGATTTCTGTTTTATCAGCTTAAAAATTACACTATATATTACAGCTGAGTAGGCATTTGGGATTAGGCACGTTATCTTTCTTTGCAAACTTCTAACAAGGAGCAAAATGCAGGATGTATTTTGGATCATTCGGAGTTGATAATTATAAACCCTGTAACTCACTCTTCTGCTTTAATTGAGTATCTGTGATCATCAAAGCATCATGTACTTGCCTGATTAGGTACCCCTTATTCACCCTAAACATTCACTCTTTTCAGTAAAGTTCCTCACCAGTTCGTTCACAAACCTTGCTGCCAATCAATTAGCACCACTGTACAAGGTAAATCTAAATTAGAAGGAAAGGACAGTAGAGCTTGGTGCACACGATTACTGGTACTGCAGTCAGCTAGTTGTAAATGGTGAAATGACCTGGTCTTACGGAACAGACTGATCTGCTTTGTGGTTTTAAGAGTTCCTTAGTTGTGGAGATGGACTAAACTCATACATTTTTAACAAAGAAAAGTATTGAAAGTAAAGGGAGATTTTTACTATGTTAAGTAAAAAGCACTTTCTCAAAAAAATGTCAGCTTCAACTTTTTCTTGGTTTTCCTTTATAATATACTCCTCACAGAAACAAATAGGCCTATGTGTAAAGCAGGAAGGAAGAAGACTTGACTTTGAAAATGGTTTAAGGAGGCCTTGCATTACTGACTTTCTTTTCACAAGTTCTTTATTTTGCCAGGCAACAAAAATTTTTTAATGATGCAGTTTTTAGTCTTTCCTTGAGTTTACATTTTTGTTAAGTAGGGCATTATTACCCCCCTCATATTTTACCAAAAGTGTTTTTTATTTTTACATGCTACAGTGTAATTGTAAGCTCACTGATCGTTAATGAATATATATGTGGGCTCCGGTGTCACGATTTTTGCTTATTTCAAATTTAAAACCTTGCTCTACTTGCCCAAATCTGCTCTGGCTGGAACAGAAACCGACACTGGACAGAAAGCTAACAACAGAACTTGATACCAGCTGATGTCTTGATTTGAAAAGGCCCCATAAACCAACCATACAATTCAGTCAAATACCACAACAAAACCAAGTCCTGTATCACAAAGCTGAACGGAGACAAAGCGTAGAATCATGAAAAAAAGATTTTGCCACACCAAAGAAACCAAAGCAGCTGACCAGACTGAAGCCTGGAGTCCCCCTGTTATTCAGAGACAGTAAGAACCACTGGCTAACAAAGTAACCTAATGAATTTACCAGTTATTCCCCCTTCTGTGTCTCAGCATTGTACCCAGTTTGATGAGTACTGGA
>NW_010426949.1:14391-15120 GCF_000710305.1 Buceros rhinoceros silvestris | reverse complement strand
GCGGTTCAATACAGATATATGACTTGTCTAGATCTATATAGGAGACTTGCAAAAGAACTATGTCAGAAGCCCTAACTAAGTGGTTCCACGCAAGGAGTAGAAGGCAGAATCAAGACCAGGCACAAAGGCATACTAGCCTTCAAAAGCACACTTCAAAATTATTTTCTAGAAACACAACTTCCAGGCATTCTTTGGGCATCGCACTGGAAATTGTTAAGAAAAATAATTTCCTCTTTTACATAAAAAGCTTATAATGAATGCACAGTCCTGCTGATTTTTGTGCATTTGTGCCCACGGGGTGTCCGTTGTGCTGTTATGCACAGACCCATACAAGTGAACAGGAGACCTGTCAGAGCGGCTGCTGAGGCTGGGATCCAACATACCACCACGTGCAAATTTTTGTTAGTTTACGTATGCTTTTTAGAGGTGAAATCAGCACTAGGTTTAAAAAACAAAAACACAGGTAAGCTTAGAAGGAAAGCTAAAAACACATTTATGTGACTTCTGTTTCCTTATTTATCAGTGACATCAAGGAGACATTAATAGCTCCATTTACAATATTTTAATTGCAACATGGTATTTCCATGACAAGGATGGTTAACAAATCATGGTTATCCCTGCTTTGTGGACGTATACAAGCTACGTCAATTGCACCTAAAGAACCTTGAGAGTAGTTTATGAAATAAATTATTCCTGGTTTGATCTCCCTTTAATTGTGGCAAGGGAAAG
>NW_010426949.1:0-14305 GCF_000710305.1 Buceros rhinoceros silvestris | reverse complement strand
AGAGTAATTTAGGTGCAGTTTAGCTTGTGAGGAGGTGCGCGAATCTCCACAAAGCTTTATCACCTACATTATTTTTACTATAATTAAAGGTTTTAGCAAACACTAGGAAATGAGATTCAGAAAATAAACCAACCCCATAAATTAAATTAGAATCACAGTCCTATTTCACCACTCTTCTGCATGCAGACCCCAGCCAGACACAATACAAGTACGCTGTCCACTACGGTTCATTGTGAAGGACCCTACAGCAGTGTGTGATCTTTGCAGTTTAAAAAACGTGAACATTATTTTTGAGGGGAGGACACAAGTGAACCTGCTCACACCATTTTTTCTGAAGAGCTCACGCTGTTCAACTTCTGGTGCCCATTGACAGCAAGACCACATCGCTTCCTTGGTTCAGGTAGCAATGCTAGACCACAGCAGGGAGAAAACAGTATCTGATCTGGGGAGTCTGAAGAGACTGTTTTCTATCTGGTTACAAATTCAGGCTGAGAAGTTCAATTAAGACATTATATTTGACAATGGCCACACAGCTTAATAGCAAACCTCTATTACTATCTTCTTTCTGCACCACAATGACATGATTTTATTCTCATAATTAAACTCTTCTGTTTGGAACCAAAGGAATCAAATGCTTGGTGACTTTCTTTTCCTACCCCTGCCTCAACAGACTGCTTTTGATTTATACTTTAATGTTTTTGATAAGCCAATCTGATTTTTTTTTTTTTAAATATCAGTTACAGTTTGAGGTCTTCCAGGAATTCTGGGCACAGCTATTTTATGTGACGGCACCGAGACTTGTAACACAGTTCTTTTTGGACTGCTTCTTCACAGAGCCTTATATGATGTGGCTGCCTAAATGTGTGAGTGAACTAGCACATTCCCATTTCCACACTATAAAATTAAGTAGGGGATTTCCTCTGGCGAATACAAATGAGGGAGACAAAAACTGTAAAATAAACCCCCAAAATTGAACTTCACTTAAAAGAGGTTTG
Source organism: Buceros rhinoceros silvestris (assembly GCF_000710305.1). Classification (NCBI taxonomy): domain Eukaryota; kingdom Metazoa; phylum Chordata; class Aves; order Bucerotiformes; family Bucerotidae; genus Buceros; species Buceros rhinoceros. The sequence goes on along the minus strand of NW_010426949.1, from coordinate 13,310 downwards.
AGGAGTTCAACTTCTTGGCTTCTTTCCTTAGCAGCTAAAGCCTAAATCTCGGAGCCACCAGTACAATGTCTGGTAGAGGGCCCCTTCCTTTGTCCGGTGTGAATTGATTGTAGAGTCCTGGCTGTTGGAGACGAGACTCTGCTCAGCATGATCTAACTAGGTTTGCCTGATAAGCCAAAGAGGTAAATCTTTTCAGCCTGTCGTTGGCTTATGACTGCACTTATGTCATCACCCTCCAAGATCTTCAGACAAAACAGTACTAAGTGTACCTCATAGCCATGTATCTTCATCTGGTTAAGTTCCAACCAAGCCATAAACTGTAAAGCAGATGGTAAGATTGAGCTGAGAGGCTAAAATCTTGAGAACGGAAGTTAGCTAAGCATTCTTGGACAGCACCCATCAACCCACAAAAAATCACTCCTATGTCAAGACACAGAAAAATACTTTGTGTTCTATAGAAACAGACATCCTCATATACGCATTCCTTACGGACTTGTGAGACAGTCTGAGAAGCAGCTACCTGTGTGATCTCATGCAGGTGAAAGCATCTAGAGATGACTATGCCATGAACTGGCAGAATGTCAGATATAGGAATCCTGTAAAAATAGCTGATTGCTACAACTTCTGACAACTAGTTTCTCAGCATTCATCCATCAGCAAACTAAAAATAAGTTCAAAGTTATAATGTTTCATCACCTGTTTCTTATTCTCTCTGAAACAAGTCAAACACAGTACTTGCTATTTTAGAATATGACTACCAAGCTTATTTTCTGAAATTTACATTTTGTTAAGGAAGAAAAGGAAAGAAAAAACTTTTCTAGATGACACTTCTTTGAAAGTAAAACATTTATCTGCTTTAAAATTAATTCATAGTCTTGGAAAAGCTTTTTACCATATAGTGGAATTAATTGCATGCTGATATACTTATTTTTATGCATTAAGACAACTGACAACGTGTTAAGTTTTCTACAGCGACAGGTACTTAAAATTACATTAAGGTCTTGAACAAAAGAGGCTCCATACCTAAAGACTCACCAAAGGATTTTAAAAATATTTTTTCATGATCTTTATAGTTCTTAAGAAATAGTGTTGTCAAGCAAATAGGCTGCTGTTCCTTCTGGCTTCTTATTTCCCTCTTGAAGCTCTTGCTGCATTAAATCTCTCTGTTATCTTCTGTTTAAGAAACTATTTGAAGAAAAAATCCAGATGGCTCAGCTGACTCAAAGAGTTAGGGCACAAAATCTGGAAACTCAAACCACTCAATGAAGTATGAAAATAAGGATTTCAGTCTTCACAATGAACAACCTGAGTGCAACCTTAGCTTGACAGCTGTTGTTGGCACAATTATAATATTTGTACAACTAAATAAACAGAAAAGCTGTATATAGAATTTTCTGAGGCCTATGGAAGCATCAATTATACTGGATTGCAGAAGGACACAATAATAGAATTTCTACAACATATTGTAAATTTGCTCTTCTATAATGAAGAGCACTCCAATTTCTTATCACACTTAACTGAGATAAATTTACCAGAATCAGTTCTGCTTCTACTAAACAACCAGGGAAATAAAAATCTGGATTTCAAATACTTTAATGCCAAGCATACAGCAAGCTCCCCCACTCCCATCCCAGGAACATGAGAAACCTATAGCTGCAATTAATTTTCGATTCTGTCTGTACTTCTCTTGAAGCTACAAATGCAGAGTGTATGTAACACTCCCGTGTTGCCAGAATGTTTCCTCTAAGAGGCACGGACGCAGGACTCCTTAGAAGAACAATGCTTGCTGTAACACACCGTCTAACAGGCCGCCATTAAAATGTCTAAAGCGCATTTTTCAAATTATCCAACACTAGAGAACAATATGCTACAAAAGCTCTTTTTGTAAAGACTGTGATTAAATACCACTTTTCCTGCAACAGTTTCAGTGGCAGTAAGGACGGACCATAACATTATGATTGCCAGTATCACCAAAAATAACAGTTTTACTTCTGTCTACTCACGATGCACAGTCTTATCTGCTCAATTTATTGATAAACGCTTTCACTGCTGTCACCAGCACAGATGAGCCAACTGAATTATTCTTAGCAATCAATTAAGTTTTAAATGCGTTTTTATTGTGGAATACATATAGAAAGCAGCAGCAGCAGATAGGGTAACCACTAACCCCCACCTACGGCTGGGGAACTGACAGTGACTAGTTGTACTCAGGTAGTGGCTGCAGTTACATACATATGATGTTATGAAAAGAAATGGACTGCTCAATACAAAAGCGACTGAAAAAGGCAATAGATTCTTCATGGTGTCATTTTAATCACAGCTTTTTAACCTTTTATAACTTAGGCTCCTTCTGCATATAATCAAACCGGAATATTTAGAATAGGACTATTCTGTAACTTCCCCTTCTTGAGAACGTGCTCTGCTGTGAGACATCTTTTAGTTTACAGATGCGATGATTTTAATCTAAAAATGTCACCATCATTATACCTTCAGACTTCTTGTGACCTGGTAATAGATAATTTACATGAACACGAATGTAAACAAAGCACACTTGCATATCTGCTATCGATTTGCCAGTACACAACACACTTGGTGTACTCCACTCCACCATGTTTAAAAATTAATTTATGAATCAGGGATACTTTTAGGGCCTATCCTTTTTATTCCTTGTGAACCAAAGGACAACGTGAAGCCGTAACTCTTCCAAACTGAAATGTGATTTTCTGCATAACAGTGATACTGAAGCCACGCTCTGCTAGGGAAAAATAAATAAATAAACACTCCAGGGAGTATGCAGACAGCTCTTTCACATTAACTGGGTTTTAGAGAACCATTCTGCTGGTGGGTTTTAGTTCAGCACACAAGCACATGATGGATTACTATACTCTGAATTCGGAATGCTGCCCTTCTCTGGGTGGCAGGAAAGGCATAACGTATGATACAAAGCTTTTTAGGTTTTGCTTTAAAAGAGAAACTGACTTTAAAATTAGCAGCACCATCATCATGGCTTGGCTTCGCGGACGAAGATTTGGGAAGGGCTTTACCCACGCTTACTACAAGCGCACAGTTTCGTCAAGACGTCTATATACTAATTTTTGTGCTCTTCACAGTTTTGCATGTTTTTTCCAAATGGCTTAAAGGAAATAAAGCAAAACCAGAAAAAAATTACACACTGAGCTTAATCACATGGTATCGTCTGTGAACTTTTATTGAGGTTGGGACAAAGAGTAGACTTTTACCTAAAGAACAAAGAGCTCTTATCAAAATTATGAGATCCTGATCCTGGTCATGAAGAATGTAGCAAATTTATGCTGCCTCCACTAATTCAGAACTGATAATTTTTTACTGATTGCTTTTCCATCTATTTCAGAGATGACTGCATTCAAACCATATTTACACTTCAAAGTAACTGCTGCAGTTGGCACTGAGAGAAATCAGTGAATAGAAAAACCTCTGGCTTTTAATTAGCTCTTCTTCAGAGGGATTGCAATTTAAGTGAATTTAACTCTTTAGCACAGAATTTCAGGATAATTTGTCATGCTTCTGTCATAGGGTATTTCAGAGAATCGTGAGTTTCCTTTTTACTTTTTGAGTAGTGAAAACCATTCCACATTATCAAACTGCTATACAGATCCATATTTATTGCTTAAAAGCCAAGCACAGGACTTCTAATAGAAATCTGTATTTTATGCATTCACACCAAATACAGAGGCTTCCAAAACATAAATAGAGGATTATCCTAAAATGTGACAGTTCTTAAACTATGTGAAGATTTAGTTAAGGTTCCTACTGTTCACAATCAAAGGTCTCAGCTGCAGATCATAAAGGAAAGTTTCATACACTGTATGTTTCTACAGATGACCATTTATACAACTATTCACAGTTAACATATTCAAATAGCTTTTCTTTGTTATTAGAGATTCAGGAGAATACTTAATTCCTGCATTCCTGATACAATGCAGATTTTTACCTTCTGGGGAAACAAAAAAGTGCTTTGTCACTGAAAAAATGCAGTGAGATATAGACATAATATAATATAGACATTGACACAGAGTTCCTTTTTTGTTGTCTCCATACAACTGAAAATTTCAATGATTACTATGGAAAGGAATTTCACTCAAAAGTGTTTTCAGCTGATTTTTAGCTAAGTGATAGACTGATGTAAACAGAACCACACTACTTGTGGTTTAAGGGCACTCAGGTGATGAAAAAAAGAGAGCACAAACTCTAGGAGCTGATAATGAGTCTTTTAGAAGGCCACATTTGCATAGACATACCTAGAGTTTCTTTATCTTCGTAGACCATAAGGCACTATATATATATATATACACACACATGTTGTTCCATTACAATTTTACCATTATTTGCCTGAATTTTCCACAACTTGCTAATCACTTTACAGTATTCTCTTTCAGCTCAGTAACGTCACTGGGCGAATCATATATGGAGCCAGTTGGCTGAAAACACTAAGTAGTCCATAGCAGAGAAGGATGCTCAGTACTCTCCACACTTAGGTTTCATTGGCTAAGAGCATAAGAACTTTTTTAATCCTACCATCCCACTTCTAACTATGCCATTCATAAAATTACCTCTCCATGTGAGACATTAGCCTTACTTCATAAGATACTAACACCTTTCTTCACAAGACAGCAGTAGATTCCTAGCAGTTATTTGTTCTAAAAACCATACAATAGATGTAAGCATTTAAGCTTTCATAGCTCTTTAGCAATCCCCCATCCCCCCACATTGTCCCACATTGAACAAGATAGATTGCTTGCAGGAAACAAGCAAAAAAAATAGATGAATTTAGTTTGTTCTAACTTTACCTAACCAAGAAAGTTGCAGGCAATTCTGAAGTTAAATAAAGGTATTACTTCAAAATATTTTGCACAGGAAACATACTAGTGTCTGTTCTAGTATAGTCAAAGGCTTTTTAGGCTTCACCGAAAAGCACAAAAATCAAGAGATGCTGCTGGTTAATGATAATAAAGAATTGTAAAGACAGGCCAACTTTTAGATGCAGTGACTTTTTTTTTTTTTTGATGGTCTATAGTACCTATTTTATACATGCATATATACACAGTGGCACATAAAGTCAGAACCACAACTGATATTTTCATCTTGCCTGAACTTTGAAAGTTAGGATTTTATCAGTAAAAAACCACTGTAAATCAGTTTAGTCCAAAGAAGCATTTTGATTGCCTAATTTAGCTTTGTAAAGGATAAGTAAATCTTATAAGTTGGTCTCTGTAAGCCTCACAGCTGGAACATTCTAACACTACTTTGCAGTTTCCACTGATCAAAGTAAGTTACTTTATATCTAAAACTAAGAATTTCATAATGGAAATAATGCAACACCAGGGGGTGCAGTTATCATGAAATAATTACACTCCTGGGAGATTACAGACAAGGCTGTACCCCAGGGGTGTGATTATCCCATGATAACCACATCCACTGAAATTGCCTTATTGCAAAAATAATCTCTATTCACTGGTGAGATATTATTCAATAGGAGCTTTTTTAATGGTAAGATTATTATTTTTTTTATGAATCGCCAGCTAGATTAGTAAAATGGTCCCAGAAGCAAAATAACCAAGCCAAGTTAAAGTACTGATTGTAATTATTTTTGTTTGCTGGATCACTGCCGTGTATGTCAGACCCTGAAAGAAAGCAGTGTTTTCCTCACAGAACACAGTTCTGAGCCACAGACATGCTTTCGTCCTGCAGTGGTTCCACTCGAGTAAACTGAAGTCCACGACCAGTCTTTACATACAAAGTATTCAACACTGGATTCAAAACAGCATCTGTCAATCAGTTTGTGTGCAAACAAGAAGATGACTACGCAGTCTTTCCATAAGATTCAAAGACAAATATCCTTCCACTGAAATAAGAGAATCACAGCTTACAGAATTTATGGGAAAGAAAAAAGCCTATATTGGTGGTTATTTTATGATGTGAAAAAAAGTATGCAGATGATCAATAACTCTTTTCCTCACACAGAAACAGAGTAGAAACTTCAGATCACACATAGAAGTTTCATTTTAATCCATTTGAACTCAAACATTTCCTCTGAGGCTGAAAAAATAGTCCGAGTCCAAATAAGACATTCTGTTTTGTTCTCTTTCTGAAGCAGGAAAAAATTAGAACCAAACAAAACTGAACTTGTATCAAGTACTCTTGAATTCAGTTTCTGCATTACTTAGAACTTTTTTTAATTCAAATAAGGACTCTACATTCCACCAAAAATTCACTGATTTGGGCATTAAAAAAAAACCCAAAACCCAACATTACTCCTTGGGCTTTTATGAAATTGAACTCACCATTCAGCTAAGTCCTGTAAAGTTTCTGGAGGAAGAAAGGGAAGGATGGAAAAAGGCTGCTCTTACTGGTTTTAACTCAATAATTTGGTTATCCTAATAAAACATTTTTTTTTACCCTCATTTTCTGTCAAAACCTTCTGCTTTTGACCAAGGAGAAAGATGAAAATGTCCTTCCAATTAGGTAAGTGCCAATCCTTTACATAGGCATAAAGAATCGCTAGCAACTCTGTAGCTACCATTGTTTGTACTGGTTTTGGCTGGGATAGAGTTAATTTTCTTCACAGTGGCTGGTATGGGGCTATGTTTTGGGTTTGTGCCCAAAACAAATGATGCTCACACAGGGATGTTCTAGCTATTGCTGAGCAGCATTTACCTGGCATCAAGGCCATCTCTGTTTCTCAGGCTGCCCTGCCAGTGGCTGGGCTGAGGGTGCACAAGTTGCTAGGAGGGGACACCGCCAGGACAGAGTGATGGTGTTTGTCTTCACAAGTAGCTGTTATGTGTGATGAAGCTCTTCTTTCCTGGAGATGGCCGAACACCTGCCTGTCACTGGAAAGCAGTGAACAAATTCCTTCTTTTGCTCTGCTTGGGCAAGCGGCTTTTCTTTTACTTAAACTGTTTTCATCTCTACTCACAGATTTTATCTTTCACCTTCCGGTTCTCTCCCCCATCCTGCCGCGGAGGAGCGAGTGAGCACTCTGAGGTGTATATAAGCAATCACCCCCTATCCTTGAAATCCTTATTAACATGCACATCCAAAGAGAATAATGTTCTTCACATTCTAGAAAGAAACAGCTTCTGAAAACTTTTCTTTGGAGTTCAGACCTTAGAAACCAAGTGGTTTTGTACTTTTTTTTTTTTGGTGCTGACAGTCACAATAAACGAAAACTCTGGACTGTTTACATGTTTTTTACCAGTTTTCTAAGCATGAGACACTTATTTGTGACACATGGTGGGGAGCAATTCAAGTCCTTTGTTGGTTTTTTTTTTAAACTTAATCATCAATTCGTAAAACACGGAAAGGTTTCATGAAAAGACGCTATCATAAGAAAGGCTCTATTCCTTATAAAAAAGTATTTTCTACAGCTCTAGGCCTTCCAAATAAGAACAGTGCAATGACAGACATTTTTGCAGTACTACAAAATAATCAGCAAATAATTAGGAATTTAGACTGGAGACATAAAAGCAGCTTAGGAGAGCATTACTGATAAAGAGAAGCAGAAAGAAGCAGAGCTTTAGGAGATGTGTTGTACACGGGAAGAGAAGAAGGTTCTTAGAGGTGGATACCAATTCAGCATTAGAGCTGGTAACAAAGGATTAGGTATAAGTAAGGAGAGGAAACAAACAGCAATGAAGAGGAATGGTTGAAGCAAGAGTACGTTGCTGGGGGGTGTTGATCAGAACATAATAGAATTTTCTGCTGCACCATCTTGTTAGGAAAAGTAAAAACACTGTTTTACCCTCGGTGTGGGTTAATTTTACAAAGCTCACTGCAGATCTGCAGCACTGTAACAACTGGGTAGAACTCTCAGCCAAGATAATTTCTTACTCCCAGCCCACACAAGACCCACATCGGGGTTTAGTTAATAAAATCAGTTTTTTAAAAAATGTGTGATGTAAGCTTTAATACGCCTTATGGATGAATTATGAGTCTTAATAGAATCTTATGATAACTTGTGTTCTCACTTAACTGTAGTGCTTCATTTACATACATGGCATTTCCACATGTCATCAAAGGAACATAATTTAGCTTGTTATTAAATCAGATGAAGTTTTAGAAAAGTTGATGAAAGGATTGTATTCCTGAGGTTAGAATAAGCAGACAACCTTTTACCTGATGATCTAATTAATGATACTATCACTTCCTATAAGCCTGGTATCTGCTATTAAATCAAGAACTTAAAAATGATTTAAACTTTACCTACAGTGTTTTTACAGTTTCCCTGAAAGAAAGATAAAGTATCAGTATCATTACAGCTGACTACTCAAATGCAAGAACAGTGTCTTACAAATTATATATACAAACCCTGATCTGTCGCCCACCCCTACACCCTGAAATCCTCAGCCATTAAAAAAAGTCTACGTTCAGCATAGCATGCTGTCTTCCAAGTTCCAGAGATGAAAATGAGAGGGCACTGGTGCAATCTACTGGAAACATTTAAGTAGTTTTACAGTACTTCCTTTCACGCAAAATTCATCATAGGTGCTAAATCCATCTCTTCAGGCTTAGAAAGGCTGTTTGGAAAGCTACCTGGAGAACATCTCTCTGCTTAGAAAACAGCTGCAGCAGTCAAATGTTACCTGCACCTAGATAGTTCGGTTGGGTTTGAAACAAGCAGTTAGTCTGCAAGGAGTCTGCATCACGCTGTCACGAATAATGAGTCCATTTTCAAGTTTGTGAAAGAATGTACAATTTCCACTTTCCCAGCCAAAACACTTCTAAAAATTTACCCATATCACTTGAACTTTTGTGGAGAGTGGGGGAAGTTCTGCAGCACAAAAGCATATATGACACATAAGAGCTGCACAATATAATTCTTCCAGCACGCTCCAAGCAGAGTTTCTTCTAAGGCAAGAAAGTGATTTAATGTTATAACCTACCGAATGGAAAGGCTGAGAATGTCAACTCTAGGACGGCTAATCCAATGGTATAATCATCAGACAGTGCCGACAAGCAGGGGAGTATAACAGGCACTATTTCTTTTGACTTAAGTCTTCCGGACCTCAACTCAAAGAAACAACATGCCTGGGTCATCTTATTCTGAAATGCAAGGCTGTTGGTAGGCTAAATGTGTAATAAAACTAAAAGCTACTACATCTAATAGACAATCTGAAGAAAGACATGAGAAAACCAGAGGTTATCTATCAAGTGCGCAGTTGTAATGGTGTCCCTGCATGGCACAACGTGGCACGTGATTTTGAAGCAAGTTCAGCAAGGCTCAAGACTCACCTGTATTGTCAGGTGTTTCTTTAATGTGCCACAATTCTAAGAATCTTAAAAGTCTTACAAAATGTGTCACCTTACAAAGTAATGTAGGCAAAAAATTATTCAATTTAAATGTTTATATGCACTTCTTTAAACCTCATCTAACACTAAATGCTGTGTGAATCAGGTAATAGGGAAGCTAATAGAGCAAAATACCTGTAGTTCAGGAAGCAACAAGAAGCTGGTTGAAGGGAAATCCAGGTTTCAATTGCTTGTCCACTTACAGATGTGCAATTACGTAAATTAGATAGAAAACAACAGCAGCATTCTATTTGCAGCAGTACTTACGGAATCTTTTTAAAATGTATTACTAATTAAAAAATTATGTCCTTCTCATCTGAAATAACTAACTTGAAATTATGGATCCTTCATTGGAACAAAGAAGTGTTTTCCCCATTTCATCAACTCTTTGAAATATGATAAACTTAAGCTGTATAAAATTAAATGTGATGAGTCCCCCCCAAATCTCTAACCAGCACCCTTAAAAGACATTCACTGCCTACCTGAACCATCACTGGAGACTGAACTCGCGTTAATTCCAGAAAGGCCAAATAAGGGACATTCTCTATCAGTGTTTACATGACCCCACTTGTGGCATTTAATACATCTCACATTCCGCACCTTAAAGGAGAAAAAAAAAAAAAAAAAGGACTTAATTTAGTTAATAATATAATTTAACATGCACAGAATTGTCTGTGTTATTAGGCATAGGAGAAGCTTTTAACTCACTGAGAAATACATTATAAAATTAAGAGAGGCCATTTGAATGTTCTGCAGTTAGATAATATTTGAAATATACCCAAGACATCCACAGAGTGAAATTTATGTAACTTGCCTGGATACCAAATGGCTGATCTCTGATATTCATGTCATCCTTGGCATATCTGTTACACAAACACAAAAGAAAACAAATGTTCAAGCCACTATTTTTTTTTAAAAAACCATCCTATAGGTAACTACCTTTCATTCTTGACTGTGAGACAAGCAGTTAGTTTAGCAGTTAGTTACCCATCACAGAGAAACACTCCTGGTAAACATTAGTTTTAACGCGCTTTTGATTATGGATGTAAAATTAAAAACTAAGCTGGTCAAGGATATAGTTCCAGGTTTACAGATTTTACTAATTAACTGCCAGGCATGATTACATAAGTGACCTGCTCAAAAATAAAACAGGAAAAAATGAAAAAGGGGAAAAAAATATATACGAAAGGTAAGTAAGAAGAGAATAAAAAATTTGGATAAAATCCAGACACCTTACTTTTCTCTAGGGGCGACTTTTTGCCATTCAAATTTGTATTCAGTCTCTCCTTCTTGCTATAATACAGAAAACATGGTAAGTTTGAATATTTTAATACATTTTAAGTAAGTAGGAAGATAACATAAAAGAAATGATGTAATGAAATACCTCTTTAGTTTCCTCTTTGAATTTTCAGAAATCATGGAAAGAAAAGAAATGATACATTAAGTATGCACGTAAAAGCTGGTATCTAAGCTGGAGACAAAACATTTTATAGTTTATACTAATACAATAGTGCAAATACTCAGAAAGTAACTTTATTCAAACAGAGTGCACTAATAAATTACCAGCCTCTAGTGTATGGTTACAAATCCTGTAAAACCAGAATCATCTTTTAAAACTCTACAGAGTCTATATAAATACACAAAAAATTTAAATTTTTTGCAAAAGTGGCATCAACATTTAATTCTAAAATCTTAGAAAAAAGATTTTTTAGCAAAAAACACTAGTTTAAAATTGCATTTGCTCTAAGCTTAAGGAATTACTTTAAAAGCTTTTGAAGTCAAATAATTACAAAATCTGCTCTCTGAGAATGAGCCAACACAAGCCTCTCCAAGGATTGTTGTGCAAATGGGAAAGCTGCATTTTAAAGGGACTGTGTTTTCTCAGTTCTCCACTCGAATTCAGATTTTGCTAAAATTAAGCGACTGATATGAGTATACACCAGGTACTTACTAACTTCCGTTTACGAATCTACTAAATGCAGTCACACAGTCAGACCCAGCAGAGTCAGCCAGTCCTTTTGATTATTTATAAAACTTCCACCAATTAACTTCTTGCTTTGGTATTTCCTGGGCGTGATGTGCACCAAGCCGAATTATGGGCAGATCTTTTAAGCAAAAGTGACCCTGCTATTTCCAAAAAGGGGAGTGGGCCAAAATACAGGTGTGTGTTGTCTAAGTCAGTGCCTTGGTAAAGTCTAGTCCTCCTCATGCAATGGCTTTATAGTTGGCTAAAGAAACACCTTGGTCAAGGACAGAATTTCTGCTGTTGCCAGGAAAGATTTTATGTTTTTCCCTTCACATTTATCTGTTGTTTTGAAAGAAATTAAAGTATTGTGAGATCAAAATTATTATATGCTATAGATGCCTCTATATTCCCAGAGGAAGACCTAAAAGTCATACCTTCTAGCATTACCTCACTACAAACATGTTATTTTAAAACAAAAGACATTGTGCTTATTTCTTCAGAAGATTTTTGGCTTTGCAGCACAGTCTGCTCACAACCAGGAAACCGCAGTACCTTTCTTTGCTCCAGGTGGGGCCTCATACATGAAATTAAGACCATTCTTCACACGCTCATCACCCATAAGCAATCTAAATGAAAAGGACAGATGTCGAGGTGTTACACAAGAGTCATATTGGTATTACTTACATTTATTTACATTAAAAAAAGTGCAGCAGGAAATTTTTACAACCGGCAATTTAAAATTTGTTAATTTGAGCAACAAAAGTTGAGTATCAAAAAATCTGAGAGATTAGTCAATACATCTGCGTGCTCCACTGTGTACCAAAAATCACACATTTCAATCACAAATGAAACGTAACTCTGTGTCCACAGAATTACAGAAGGCATGTTTCTGTGTGAGCCAAATATACTGTGACACAAGGTTACCTGCTGTTCTGTGAAATGAATTGGAAGACACACACAAGCCACTTTAAAGAAGCTCTTGCGACCTCTGCTTAATTAGACACCAGTTTATGAGTCACTGTTCTCTCCTACTGTCATGCAATGTCATTTTTCTGTATTCAACGGGAAACGGTATTTTAAATACCTATTGAAGAGATGTCCTTCACTGTCATGAAAATAAGAGATAGGAGGAAGAAGTGTGTGATCTTATCCCATTTCTCACCTGTTGTCATAGGATTCCTGTTCTTTCAGATACTGTTGCATTAATTCTTCTTGTTTCTTCTTATCATACGATATTTTCTGTTCTGCCATCCATACCTAGATAAACCAAGTAAACAAATACAAAAAACCCACAAAACCAAATAAACAAATACAAAAAAACAAATTAACAAATTTGTTTAACAAATACAAAAAACCCCACAAAATATATTCACATATAAAACCTGGCTTAATCTATTGAAAATACTCAACGAGGGAAAATTCCCATTCTAATCACGTAATTATTTCCATTCAATAAGTGATCTTCATACAAGCAGTAATTTTGATTAGCTACAACACATTTCAGAAGTGGAAAGACATGAGAAAGTTTAGTAATTCAAAGGGAAAAGCAGGCTCAGAAAACACCCTGCGTGTGCCACTCTCTTCCCTGCAGCGACGCTTCCTCACCTAGCGTCTCACCAGACCCCAAGTCCCAGTTTCTTTCGAGAGCTCCTGGAATGGTATGATTCTGGGGAAGAGAGACCTGGAGCCAGGTCAAGGCAGGTGTGAAATACTGCAATAAAAACACGGGCACATCGCGGCAGCTGGGGTGTTATCTGGATGGTGTGTGGTGCCTATTTATCCGGGCAACCAGGCGTTGAAAGGCTGGCACCAGTACAAGGCAATAGCTATACACACCTGGGAGCAAACGAACCTGAAGCTTCAAGCATTTATTAACTTTTCTTGCTGCCTCTTCTTTCCCCCGTGCCCCAACCCTGGTCCCACCACAGGAAGGCCGGCATGCCCTGCTCATGCCGCTGCGGTGCCGGGAGCCCGTCACATTCCACGCGATACCGCCCGGCCTCGCCCCAGCCTCCCG
>NW_010426948.1:0-7369 GCF_000710305.1 Buceros rhinoceros silvestris | reverse complement strand
ACTTTCAACCTATGAGGATGCTGCCTGACGTTACATGGTGGGGAATACAAATGCTATAGGATAGTTTAAACAAACTTCTCCTAAAAAGGAGATCTTTGCTGACCTACCACATAAAGAAAAATGAAAGTGCAATGCATATGTATTGCATATGATACAAGATTAAAGATACTCTAAGCAGAACTATAAATTAATACTTGATTCACCTTTCAACAGAAACTATGACTATACAGAGAAGGGTAGGATAGTAAAGAGAAAAAAGGATATAGAACAAGAACTACCAAAATGAAACAAAGGTGAAACTCCAAAGATTCTGCAGTAGAGTAGACAGCCTGTATCCTAGTACACATGCTATAGGAGAACAGCCAGTCAGATCTCTAGCCTGACTTCAATAACGTACAAAGTTTTAGGGCAAATATGGAAGAGAAGGCACCATAAACTTCAGTGTGCTTGGAAAATGGGAGAAAACACAACATGGATTTACCAGAATTAGATTGTGCCCAGCTAACAAGTCCTTTCCATAAGTCACTTGAATTTTTCAACAAACTATCTACTCCAAGTCCGCACTTAGTAAAGTATCTGACTGATGGTAATTTCTACAAGACTTGCCAGATGGGTAATACATGCCTTAAAGGGAACAAGAAGTAATGTTGAAAACATTAGGATAAAGGAGGTTTCTAAGAGAATTCATCTACGATCAACCATGCGACCAATTTTATTTAATATCATCACCAACAATCTAGCCACAGAAATTAGGAAGGGGTAACAAAATTAAGGACATGAAGTTGGACAGCATGCTTAACAGACAACTGACATACTGAGCTAAATAACAAATGTTTGTGAATGGCCATGCAAAAACAAAGTCTCCCCTATGATTACACTGGTAATCTTTCACCTCAAGTTAAATACTCAGGGTACGTGGATACTTATAATGGAGACCATAACATCATCTGATGCAGCTGGAAAAAACGGCACACAGGGTGTCAGTCAAGGTATTTCTAGCAAGGAAAGAATTAATATCAGCTTAATGTCAACATAGGAGGCTGGGAAGAGACCTCCTGTGGAGCCTTTTGCACCCCGGAGGACCACCTACCTTTCTGTTCAGTCAAGTCCAGGAAAGGCAGATTCAAGCTGGGAGAGGAACTTGGCTTTCCACAGGACAAGATTAGACTGGACTTAGCATTCCCTTCCAGTCTTCTGTTCATTATTACAAAAAAATATTTTTCCTTTTGAAAAGAGTTGTAACAAGGAAGTAGTTGACCTTGGAAGAATAAAGCATATTTATATCTTTCCCATCCACATATGCCCTAAGATAGCACTGGCCTAAGAAAGCTGATTTTCAATCAGCAGAAATAAAATTAGAGTCTATGCATTGATATAGACAGACACATTTATGTTACATTCTTGAAAGACATAGAGAAACTGTATTTCATGGTGTCATTTCCTCTCACAGGAGCAATTTCCTTGTAAGTAAAACCTAACAATATAATATTTAAGCATGCAGAACAATATTATCTTACATATAAATGCAAAGACATCAGTACTGATCAATTTCAGTGCAATTTAAAATTTAAAGGAAATGCTGTTATACTGCATCTCTCAGTTTGCAAATCTGTCTACCACTTCTTGCAAAACACCACCTGCACCAGAGAAGAGCTTGACCATTTGCCTGTCGAATATTCCACCTCCTCCCAAAAGGCAATATCCAAAAAAAGACTGTGAAACTCAAACATATGGGGAAGAGGAAGGGCTAGGTAATGAAAATGTCAAGGGTTTACAACACCCTTAAGGATGAAAAATGAAATTTGCATTCAAAATATGAGTAGGCAATGTAGAGTGTGACAACAGATCATTTTTGCAGCAACTATGGGACACGGAAAACACAACCCACTGTTACTCCATACAACTTCTCGCCATAGTCGTCTCAGCTCTCTCACCACACCCTTAGTTTATTTTTTTTGACCACCAAGTGTCACAGCCTCTCTGCCCAGAACAGGGAAAATCCCCGCAACATGGTTCTCTGCTGCTTAACTTTCTACAGAGGTATACTTTTCTGCCACGTTTGTTACCTTTTTTGTAAATCAAGAACATATACAGAAATTTGTACATTCAGGCTAAAACACTGTATTCTGTTTCCATATTATCCTCCAAATCTGAACATTCCTAAAAATGTTTCAGATCATCTGCTCACATGTTCACATGAAGGGAAAGTAGTATGTCTTTTCACACAACCGTAGTGACACCCTCATTACTTCAGTACTTGATTATAAACTTCTCTGGTAGCATGCAAGAACATTATGGCTCACGCCAAGCTTTCCAGTAACATATCTTTTTGTTCCCCATCCTATCTTCTATGCTTTACAAGCACACCATCACAACGTGAAGTTTTAACCCCCTTAATTAATCATATTCCTTGTTTTTAACCCACATCCCACCATTTTTCACCCCTTGCAAAGAAAAATACAAATACTAATATCCTCCTCTGTTTTGGGAACACAAATGTCACATTTCCCAGTATGTGTGTGTACTTCCACAAAGGCGAACATAGACACTGTTAATCATGAGTGTACATTAAAAAAAAGGCAAACAAACTTCAAATTCCTCTTTTTCCACTGGAAAACTTTACAAACGTGCTTCTGGAGGAATTTTAATAAATGTTTGTATTAGCAGATGTCTCACAGGAAAAACTCATCAGCATGTACTCCAGCCACAGAAACTAACTCATCAGAATATAGTCCACTCTACATACACTAAAATATACCTTGTAATATCAGCAAGGTCAATTTATATTTGGTTTATTATTAAGCATATAGAATTGGTGTCACACAAGGGTATGATAATTCTAAAGACTACCTCATTTCTAAAGATAAACAAGAAAGTGGAAGTAGCCACACAGTTCCAAAATGAGCAAGGCTGTATTTTGAAACTACATTCTGTCTCAGATCTGACAGAAATGGAAATTCTTTTTTCACCACAACTGAAGTTTTATCATGTATTACTGAAAAAAAAAAACTTCGACCACAGTGGAAGTGATGGTTTCAATGCATGACTTAAAACTCTCTCATCTGCACGTTTATGCACTGCATGCACAGGACAGCACCATGAATGTAACATGGATATGGGTTTTGAAACCAAATAAAATAATTCCAGGATCTGATCCTAACATGACTTTAACTATTGTGACATCTTCCAATACTGCAACACTAAATAAAATGCATTCATGTCCATATCACACATGCTAGATCCTCACCATCAGGGGAAACCCATTAGTAAGTGACTATACAACAAAACTGACTAATTTATAGCACAGTGGAGGAAATACTGTCCTCAGGGAAACCAGTGCCAAATTCCAATGGATGCTGGCAGGCCAGAATTGTATCCAGTGGTTTTTCCATTGTGAAGAATACATTCGAGAGAGACAAGTATTTTCTAACCTCTTTCAGATATGAACAATCCTTATTTCTTCATTAAAAAAAAAAAAACTCATAAAACTTTGTATTAAAATTAACAGAGATACATCTGCCTCGTGTTTACAACTCAGATGATGGTGATGGAAAGGCTAAGGGAAACTTTTTTGATGAGTCTTATTTTACTGCTTGTTAGGTATTGTGAGAATAACACAGGAAAGGTGCTTTATTAGTGCAAAGTGCTTTGGTTTGTTGGTTGATTTTTCTTCTTTTTTTCCTTAAAGCTGCAGATGAAACACAGAATGGCCTATTTGTCCCTTAGTTATAGCCACACAATCACATGGATTAGAGGGATTCACGCACATACCTACTTAAATTATTCCCAAAGGATGCATTCTATCTCTCTCATGCTCTGTACAACTCCTCTGAAGTCAATAATAGAGATACTGGCTCTGCACTTCCCAAATACAGCCATGAATATACCTCTTTTAATTTCTGTCAGTTCAGGGAAGCAATGATCTTACGAGCAGTTAATGTCTTTGATGACAGCACACAATGAGGAATGCTGCAAGTGATGCTAAGGCAGGATGCTATCCTGTGACATGTAGCTGCTGCTTTTTCTATCCATGAGGCTTCCCTTTTCTTTATTAGGTTAGGTTCAATAGATTAGGTTCAATACTGTAGACATATCCTCACTTCATGTCCTTCACCAGAGTAGCTGGAGGCAAAAGTCCCATTGATTTAAGACCCGAGGGTGAATTAGTAATCTCAGTGCTTCAGGAACTCAATTAGAAATGGAAGCTATAGGGTCTTTAAGGAGAAGAGAGAAAAGAACACAAACCACACTGAATTCATATTACTTGTACTCCAGAAGGTCCCTTCTGTTTTTTATTTTCTCTTGTAAGTTGCTTTTATATCCTATAACCAAGAGGGTTAACCAATTATCCCAAAGGATCCAAACTTGTAAGTCCAAATGCATTATCAGGTGAACTGATGTTGGAAAGTCTCTGGGTCTTCAATATCCACCACAATTCCCAAAAGTAAAGGTAATACCATGCCATTTCTTGTTACCTGGGTCATTTTTTAAGGCAAAGGCAACATCTAACTGGTTCACTTAGCTTCTCAGTAATCTTTTCCAGCTTTTTTCAAGGTAACATCACTAGACAGTCAAGAATATTCACCAGTTACGGGTCAGAAAACATGATGGACACTTGGGAGACTTCTCTAAAAGCAATTAGCAGTAATAAAACTCCTATTCTTAACATTAAATACTATATGCCACTTTACAAACACACGAACTCTCTGTAGAGCATCCCCTCAAAGATGGCACATCCTATTATCACAAACTGGAAATATGCAATAAACCTTCATATCTAGTGAATTTCCACTGAATCTGAGTGTCTGCTCAGTACAACAAACACAGCCACTGTTAGAAACACTGTTTATGAATGCTCTTCTCTGGTGTTTCAGCCAGTCTGGTTGGTTAGAATCTATTCCTGCACAATGCCGAAGTGGTTTCAGAAACATTAGCTTTTACTCTGCACATCATATATATTTATAGTGCATATTTAATAACATTACTACAAAAATATATTAATGCAAATAAGAACAGAAGATGGACCTAAACCAGTCCTAGGAGCAGTACAGGAGCAGAGCACCCTTTGAGATTCTTCTCGACTACAGGACCTTGCTTAACTGAGCTGGCAATGCCAGCTTTCCTTCAACACTCTCCCTCTCACTCCCTGAGGCTGCCCACTTTCTCATCCACCTTCTGTCTGCAGTTTCCTGACTTCCCAATAGCTGAAATACTTCAACTCAGAGGTGACAAAAAACAAAGGAGACTGCGGGTCACATATAGAAACAAAGCAAATGTTAATGCATTTCCCAGACTGATGCTGAAAGGACTAACAGTTGCAAAAGCCAGCTCACATTCCCTCCAAAACTCCTTCCACCTTCCCTAAATGGTAGACCCTCTTGGGTGCTTTGTTCCCATGTTATCACTAGCACAGTAGCACTGTTACTCCCCTCAGTGTGCATATTTCCAACAGAAACCCACAATTTTATTCCAGCTTTCCTGTATAGATCTATTCTGGCCTGTATCATTGTGTGAATGTACAAAGGGACATTACAATTCATTATGCACACTAACCATTATTATGCATTATTATCATTATTATAACCATTCATTATGCACACTAACCCAAACACTTCCCATTCCCGCTTAAAAAAAAGCCTTTGCAAGACTATGACAAAGGTGCAAAACCTCAGTGCAGACAGCTCCTGGCTCTCATGGATCTCACAGATCTCCTGGTAGGGCTGGCAAGATGCTTGTCCTTTTCTTAGACAGAACCACTGTAAGGACAGTGCTAAGGAAGGAAAAGACCTCTTCTGTCTGAGATGCTTTTCTGGTGATTCCACCAGAGCCTGTGAATGATTAGCCCCATGCACTTAGTTATTCATGCATTTTAACTTAGTCGAAATGCCAAAAACTATTTTACAGGAAGTTCTGCTTTGGAGTCCAAACCCTCAGGTGTCCAAAGAGCTAGGTACATCCAAGATAGAAAGTTGCTTCCCCATCACAAGGTCAGCTGCAGTTGCTCACAGAACAGCAGCAATGCAGGGGTCAAAGACTACTTTTCTTCTCTCCAGTAAATCTCTATCTTTCAAAGACAAACAAGGATGATGATCAACTACCAGCACAGACTAAGTTACATCCAGACCTGTGTTTCTGCATGACTGGAGTCTTTTTGTGTATTGCTGCAATCAGTGTATGGTTTATAAAATATTTCTGTAATGACAACAGCCCAAAGCACAGCAGAACATGCAACAGTGAGCACACAACCGAAGGCAATATGTCACACTGAAGATCTGCAAGAATAATGATGTTTTCAGTATACCTCTTACAGTAAGCCATCTTCCTGAGGACCCCAGCCAACCCCCTTGTACACAATAGATTTTTCTTGCTTGAAGCAGAGTATGTTTGCCAGAACAATGCTTTAGCATCTAATGCCACACACCAGGCAGGCTGGGAAAGCAGGGTCTTCCTCCCACTGCCCTGGGGGCCATGAGGTAGAGGAGCTGTAGGGTAGCAAACACCAGGAACTGCTCTTTTCACATTTACACACATATCAGAAATATCATTCCCAGATGTATTTCATTTACATGAAATCAAATCTTGACTTCTTTAACAAGTCTCTGATACATCAGCTATTTGCCCATTTGGACGGTCTCTACATTCTTTTGTTACATGAACTGCGAGAGAAAATCCAGTCCAAAGTTTCTCACGCAGTGGTACAATTTGTCTTTAGTGGAGTCATGATACAATGGGATGCGATTCGAAAAGGGCTTCACTCTGCAAATAACATACAAATACAAATATGTTACAACATGTAGGAAAGACAGAGTCTCAAAGATACTTGCTTTATTGGAGGAATGATCCACATTACTGAAAAATACTTAAAATATAAGGCTAATAATTCAAGATTTAGTGTCCGAGATAAGAAGCATCAACCAGCTTTTCACCATTT
This sequence comes from Buceros rhinoceros silvestris, assembly GCF_000710305.1. Classification (NCBI taxonomy): domain Eukaryota; kingdom Metazoa; phylum Chordata; class Aves; order Bucerotiformes; family Bucerotidae; genus Buceros; species Buceros rhinoceros. The sequence goes on along the minus strand of NW_010426948.1, from coordinate 438 downwards.
TTCAGTGGTGCAGCTTGCTGAGGTTTATGTTTCCACGACAATATCAATAGCACAGCACAAAATATCACCACAAAATATTAAGTCTATAAAAAAAAAGAAAAAATCAGAAGATCCCTGAACCTCAATTGCAAATTTTAAGAGTGCCAAGATCAAAACCACACTTGCATTTTACCAACCCTTCTTTTCTTTCTTCCTTTATTTCACCAAGACATAATTGGATGTTCAAAACTCGACAACTGTGGAATAAAACTACCAATTCTCCTCGCTAAAACAAAAGGTTAAGCTTGTAATTATACGACTTTGGCAACTCATTTTGCGCAATTACTAATTAACTACGATCCTTGATCGCAGAATGCAGGGATCTTCTTCCTCCAGAGCTGCGCCTGCTTCGTTTTTAGCCAGGTTCTGCTACGGAGGGAGTTAAAAATCCACAGACAC
>NW_010426947.1:8343-8811 GCF_000710305.1 Buceros rhinoceros silvestris | reverse complement strand
GGGGGGGCGGGGGTAGGGAGGGGAGCCGGGACCCCATGGGTCAGCCCAGGTCCCGTCACCCCTCCATGAGAGTGGCTGCACGAGGTGAGGAGTCTCCACCACATTCTTAACTCGAACCAAAAGGTCCCCAAGGGTCTCATCTGGGGGTGCTGCACTTTGGCAGCAAACAAGAGCCAGGTGATTTCTGCGCCCCCCGTTTGGTGCATCTCAGCCCGGTGGGATCGAGCTGCCGGTGCCAGGAGGGGTGTCCACGCGATGCCAGGATGCTCCCGGTGTGGCCCCTCCACAGGATCCCCCTCCCTGCCCACTCGGGGCTCAGCCAAGCTGCGTGGGACTGGCTCAGGGCTGGTTCCAGACATTAAATCTCTTTCTCCTTATGTCAAGCTGGAGCCAACCTCCAGCTGAAATCCGCAGAGGCTCTTAGCTGTTGGATCAGCCCCTGAAACACGAAGCTGTATTCCTCCCCCT
>NW_010426947.1:5942-8164 GCF_000710305.1 Buceros rhinoceros silvestris | reverse complement strand
CTGTGAGTGTGTTCTTTTAGAGAAAGCCCAGACAGGTCAGCTCAGCCCTGCCTTGCTGCCCCGATACCTCCCACAGCCTGGTAGGTGAGTGGAGCTATCCTGGGACCACGGTGGGGGCTCTGTGGACCTGTGAGCACCCCTCCAATTTCACAGGACCCTCACAGGCAGGTCCAGGCCCAGGGGCTGGGTGTCTGTGTGGGGTTTGTCTGCAGCAAGAAGGCACTGTGCAGTCAACACAGGGCGGACCCGAGCCCACAGAGGAGAGTATTTCATGAACATCAGAATTTAAGCGCCGTATGGAGGGGGAATGTGGTCTCACGTGGGGAGCGAGGGGGTGGTGGGGCTTGGCTGTGCAGCCGGATGCTCTGGTGAGGCTCTGAAACAACCCAGCCCCTCTTCTCCTTCCAGCTCCTCCCGTTTGAAGACATGGCCCTGACCCACTGAAGGGACCCGGCAGAGATGCTTCAAGCGCTGGTGGAGCGTTGGCTGCCCGAGGTGGAAACCATTCCCCATGGCTGGCGAGGAAGAGTCGCACCAGCGGATCTGCCCTCTCAAACCGTACAGACAATTGCATTCCAAACAACCCGATGTCTGTTGTGGCCGCTGCCCAGTCGCGGCGGTGAGTTCATCTTGTTTTCAGGTCAACCTAGTGCTACGAACTTGGGGAGAAATACACAGGGAAGATATTTATTTTTGTTTATTTTTTTTTAGATCTCTGTACTGGCTTGGTTGCAATATGATACACACATGTACCGTTTGCTTCCTAGGAACCTGCCCTCATTAAAGTGAGAATCGATCAAAGGAAACTTCGCCTTCATTGTGCTGTTTTGTTTTGTTTTGTTTTAAAGCAAAACTCAGTGCTGCTCCGCACGGGGCAGCCCTCGGGTCACTCCCAGATTTTTCTGCCATGATTTCACTCCGTGACACAGTTTCTTGTGCAGCTTTACAGTAAATCTCTTTTACTGCCCGTTGGGGAGCTGCTGCCAGGCTCGGTGTCAATTAAGATGACAGAGTGAGAATCGTTCCTGGACTGGGCTGAGCACCAGCTCGGCGTGTCCTCGCTGCTCTAGTGCTTATCTGCCTGCTTAGAGCTTCATTTTATCTGTGGCTGCGCTGATGAAAATCAGCGTATTCCCCATCAAACCAGGGAGAACCCCCGGGACTGGGCAGGAGCACACGGTGAAGGTGAGATGGAGCCAGGGGGATCTGGAGAAAACCAAGGTTTGGGGGCTGAGTCCCGGCTCCGACGAACAGCTGAGCTCTCGCCTGCCAGAGCCAGCGGATTTTGCAGGAGATCTGGCAGTAAGAGAGGTTTACACCCCTCTCACGTGAACCGCCTGCTCCTGCCAAGCCCCTGCAGCCGAGCAGGGGGACAGCAGGATTTGTGCTGCCTGCGGGTCGGATCTGAAGGGAAAATCCCCTCGCGGTGCCTGTCAGGGGAGCCAGGTGCACGCCGAGCCCTGCCTGCCGCACTGCCTCGCGCCCGCCGCACCCCTCGCTGAGTCTCGGGGAGGGTTTCGGGTGCTGTAACACATGAAGGATTGTTCTCTCCTGGTTCATTTCCAAACAGTTTCTCCTCAATGTCCCCTCTCCCTTCCCCGCCACCGTTTTCCAGCATTCCTCGTCAGCGCAGCATGGCACTGGGATGGCCCAAATGAGTCACGACTGCCAATAACCCATTAGGCAGCTGCACCCGGGAAGGCAAGATCACCTTTCTCCACGGCTGTCAGAGAGAAAAGAGGTACAAAACGTAAAGGTTGGCTTTGAGCAGGAGGATGCGGAGAGAGGGGGGCGAAGGATGGAGTGATGTGACTCAAGCACCAGCTTCCACTCTCGTCTGTCGGACAGAAGCACTTGTACGTGCCAATTACCGGGGCAAAACCAGCGAGACACCCGGTTAACCACAAGCCCTTCACTTCTCACCTTGTAAAATAATTTTTCCTGGTGCCGCTAAGGAGCGTGACCTGATTTCCCGCCGGGGCCATAAAATAATTTCCTCTGTGCTCCCAGGCCTCCGGAGAGGTCTGGGCTTTCCCTCGGGGTCAACAAGCCCAATAAATTGGCAGAAAGTGTAAGAAAGCATTTAATTAGCCCTCCCACCCCGGGGCAGGACCCGGCAGGCCCTGATGGGTGTTCATCTGACCCCTTCTAAAGGTCCTGCCAGAGATGCCCTGCTCCCCATGGTCTGCCCCCTGTGCCCCTCGCTCCGGGGGGGCTGTGTG
>NW_010426947.1:5337-5698 GCF_000710305.1 Buceros rhinoceros silvestris | reverse complement strand
GGAACATGGACATGCACAGAGCGGTGGCAGCTCATCGTCTCCTGGCCCCAGACAGGGTCCTGAGCCCCCTAGACCCCCTGGAGCAGCTCTGTCGGAGGAAACTGCCGCTGGGGAGGCAATTCCCGGCACCTCTGTGGGCTCTGGGAGGCATGGGGGGCTCAGAGACCCCCAGGTGACGGTGGGAATGTCACCCCTTCCTTCCTACCATGTCCCAGGGATGTCTGAAGTGCAGTGGCACCCAGACGGCTTTCCTGGTGGTGCCAGGGACTGGGGAGGGCTGAGGACCCACAAGAGGGGAGAGGATGAGCCCTGCTAACATGTCCCAGCTGGGGCAGGTCCATCCCCAGGTGACACCTGGGAG
>NW_010426947.1:4924-5156 GCF_000710305.1 Buceros rhinoceros silvestris | reverse complement strand
CTCCAGCCGGGGCCGGCTGACGCAACGATGAGGCTTTCCCGGACGGGGTGCGCCATCACCCAGCCTGCCGTGCCAGCGGACGCCTTTTGTTCCAGTCCGGGAGGCAGGCGAGTCCCAGGGGCCACGGCGGGCAGGAAGACGTCCCACCCCGAGCCGGCCGAGCCCAGGGCAGCTCCCTTTCCTTCCCGGCTCCCCGGCCTCTCCCAGGGGACCAGCAGCATCAAGCAAGGCG
>NW_010426947.1:3492-4686 GCF_000710305.1 Buceros rhinoceros silvestris | reverse complement strand
GGTTGTCTGGCCCCTGTCACACACAACAGCTGCCAGGCCCCTGCCTGCACCAGGAGGCAAAAACTCCCCAAGGAATTCCCTTGGTCATCGGCTCTGCCCAGAAGCTGTTCCTCACCCTGCTGGGACACGGGTGCCTGGGGCTGAGCCGCACCAGGTCCCAGCTCCTCTCTGGTGTGCGGCCCCTGTTGGGTGCGGGGGTGGGCTGGGGGGGAAAGCTCTTGGGCCGAGCGGGGTAGCCCAGACGCCTGCAATGGCCCCAGATGTCCCTGCGGGGAGCCCTGGGTGGTGGGACCCGCTGCTGAGCTGGGGTGGGCCGGGGGTCCCATCCTGTCCCGTCCCATCCCATCCCACCGTGCTGTCCACACCTCCGCGCTGATGCTGCCCGAGGGAATTGGCCGAGGCTGGAGATAACAGGGGAGCTGTGGAGAGCAGGAGATAACGCAGCCCTGTGCCTGCCGCTTCCCTGTTCCCAAGCTGTCCAGAGCACCGATAAGGGAACAGTGGCTTAGTGACAGGGACAGGGATCTCCCCAGCTGCGCTGCAGCAGCCTGGGGCTATTCCTGGGGTACCCACGGGGAAACCCTGGGTCTGGCCCCATGCTCCCACCCACAAGTGTCCCCTCAAGCGCCCCCAGGGCTGTGCCAGCCCCACGCTGAGGTCGCCCTTGGAGGTGCCTCCCTAGTGTTGACTGTACACAGGGCTGTATTTGGGGATCACCCGTGCTGCCTGCTCGGGGCAGCTCACCTGCTGTGGGCATGTGCCACCAGGAGCAGAGGTGACCCCCTGTGCCAGCGCTGCCCTGTCGGCACTGCCCGGTGGTGGAGCGTGATGAGAAGGAACACCAACACTCTCCTTGGGTGGCAGCACTGCCCACCCAGCTGGGCGCTGGCAAGGACATCATGGGTGCATTCCTCCCCAGGGAGGACCCTCTGCGGCGCTGGCACTTCTGTGGACATGCTCCACTGCCAGCCTTACCCGGGGTAGGTGCTGCTGGGGATGGGTGTTCCCAGGGGTGGGTGCTGCTGGGGATGGGTGCTCACAGCAACGGGTGCTTCCAGGGCCGGGGGACCCAGAGCCAGCTGGAGGGCTCAGTGCTGCTCTTGCACCGTGTCCTTGCCACAGCAGGCACAGTGGCACATCAGTGTACGGCTCGGGAAACCAGCTGGGCCCACAACCGCCCCTGCCTGAGCCAGG
>NW_010426947.1:1856-3431 GCF_000710305.1 Buceros rhinoceros silvestris | reverse complement strand
TGTACGGCTCGGGAAACGAGCTGTGCCAGCACCAGCCCCTGCCGCAGCAGGTCCCTCTGCAGTCACACTATCCCCGTGGTTTTCCTGTAGCCGTGGCAGACATCCCAGCTCTTCCCAGGGGAAGACGGTGGTCAGTGGTGGGGCTGTTGGTGCAGGCAGTGGGGTGCCCATTTCGCAGGGTGCCCGTTTCGCGGAGCAGAGCGGTTTGCACGCTGCCCGGGTGCTGGAGCAGCATCATTGCTTGCACGCTCATCCATGGGTGTGCCGCCACGTGGGAGGTCCTGGCTGTGCCCAGCCTGGCCAGGGACCATCGCCAGCCCCGTGCCTGTGCAGCACCACCGTCCCCCCGGCTCGGTACCCACCGAGCTGCCTCTGCTCGCAAATAGCGTAGGACCTGGGCAGCTTCCCAGCCACCGGCTGGGATCTCCCAGCTCTCAGCAGCGTCATTGAGCTCTCTGGAGTTCCACAGCCCACAAGGGGTATAACTGATCCTCCTAATGATCCCTGTTCCCTCTCCACGGGTCTAACCCGGAAAGCGTTTACAGCTCAATAGTGCCACTCACAGAGGCCTAGAGAAAAGGAGACGGAGCTTTTAACGAGCTCTCCTCTCATTCCCGGTTCCCCTGGCAGTGCAAATACATCACCTGCCTTTCCCTGCTCCTCGAGAGCCGCTGCTGCCCTGAGAGCAGCCAGCCCCACGCTGAGTGATGGGGGAATGAGGGAGGAACGAGCACAGCCCCATCCACGCCAGGCAGAAAGCCCGAGAATTCAATTATTAATAGTCAGAGCAGGAGCAGTGGCTCCCTGCGGCTCCCAGCAGGGACCGTCCAACATCTCTGGGTACGTCCCTGAGCCTGGGCAGATGGACCTGAGTCTTCCTCCCCACCCAGGCAGAAGGTGCTGTGGGTGGCCAAGGTCTCCTGGGATGTGGCCCCAGCTGCAACCAGCCCGGTGAGCTCCAGCTCCGTCACGGAGAGCTGGGTGTGGAGCGGGGCGCGGATAAACACCAGCAAAATGTGCCGATGGTGAGGAGGAGGAGGCTGTGCGGGAGGAAGAGCATCTCCCTGACAGCAGCTCCCACGGCTGAGATGGAAATGGGTGTCTCACAGAAGGCGAAGGGAGGGGTGTCGGGCAGCACCCAGCCTTTTCCTCACCCTCCCCCTGCCTTTGGCGGAGCTCCCAGCCCCGAGCAGGACAAGCACAAGGGAGCAACCCCAATCCCAGGAGAGGGCTGGGGAGTGGGGGAGACAGAGAAGCCACAGATCTGCCCAAAGCTATTCAGCAGGCACGAGGTGGAGCTGCATGAAGACACAGGGCTGCTGGCATCTGGAATACGTGTGTCCTCTTTGGCAGAAGGTGGCCTAAAGGCATGTGCAAAACCTCGCATTTCTTTGGAAGCACCAGCACAGCCCAGCGACTCCATAGGCAGCCTTGGCCACCCATCCTCCTCCTCAAAGAGACCCTTGCCCCGACCTTTCACCCACCTCGGAAACACGCCGGCCCGAGCAGGCTCGGGTTATCAGCTGAGGTTTTGCCCATTTCTGAACCAAGATTGACCTTACGGGCTCCCCCAGT
>NW_010426947.1:537-1788 GCF_000710305.1 Buceros rhinoceros silvestris | reverse complement strand
GGTTTTGCCCATTTCTGAACAAAGATTGACCTTACGGGCTCCCCCAGTCCCTCCCATCGCCAGAGCAGAGACCCGGCTACGCCTCATCTGCCACAGCGGAACCTGTCGCAGAGCTGTATTTTGCATGAGTGACGCAACAGGATCAGGCCCAAAGCACAGAGGGCTCAGGTGTGATTCTCCATGGCTGCTCAGCCGAGGGCACTGAAGGAATTAGAAGCAGATGTCAAACAAAAAGAGCTTCAAGCCCTTCCGAGCCAGTAAGCACACGAGTCCTGCGAACTTCCGCAGCCTCCAGCCCCCGTCGGACTTACAATCAAAACACACAGAAGGGGACATGTCTGGATTTCACCACGGCTCCGTTAACCACGGCTCTACCAAGACCCTTGACGTGTCCCAGCAGGAGAGGGGACCTGGCAGCAGCTCGGTTGGGGTCCCGATGTCCCCGGGGTGCTCGGGCTGGGCTTTGCCATCTGCAGATGCTGGCACCTCTGCTGGGTGACGTCCTCTTGCTGTGACCCTCAGTGCCTGACCCTCCTTCATTCCCCTCAACGAATACACGGGTTTTTTTCAGGGAAAAATGTGCCTTTTGGGGCCACCAGAAAAAATCAACAAGGTCACACTTGAGAAATGCTTGTGCTCAAAAAGAAATCAGCATGCTTGGAAAATTCAAACAGCCCATTTTCACCATTTTGAAATAGTTTTTTCTTTTTTTTTCATTTTGCAAACTACCAACCATTTTAAAAAGAGATTCAAAAGGGTTGAAACTTCCTCTCTGACCACCCAAAAGGTTTTCTCCCTCGTGTTTTTATTGTGTTGAATAAAAAGAAAAACTTTTTTTGTTCAAATAAACTCAAAACAATTCCTTCTCCTCCCCCCCTCCGTCCAGTTTTTTTGTTTGGCCAGTGAGTGGAAAAATCAATTATTTGCACTCCTCCAGCCCGATAAAAAGCTCCAGGACTCCACAAAGGGGCTCAGGGGACTCCTCGCGTCATGCAGCACATAAAACAGTCTCCAAATTTCCCGGCTCTCTGGTCTCCTCTCGTGTCACCCCAGGTTTTGTGCTGAGGTCAGTGCTTCGGCAGCACCGCAGAGTGCAGAGAGGCCTTTCTGGAGTCATTTATTTACCACCTGGCACTTGCCTCGGCTCTATCACAGTCTGGTAGGAAAGCAGTGGAGGAAGGAGAAGTGCCGCAGAGGAGAGCTCGAAAACCTGTGACACAGGAACCAGTGCCAACACTGCGGCCTCTAACC
>NW_010426947.1:0-381 GCF_000710305.1 Buceros rhinoceros silvestris | reverse complement strand
TTCAAGGAAATGAAGATCGGGAATGCAGAAGGGTGAAGACAGGGATCTCCGTGTTCCCCCAAACCAAGCTCATGCCAGGTGAAACCTAGATGGCCTCTCCATGGGATGGAGAACATGCAGGATGGAGCAGAATTTCCCCACCAGGGATGTCTGGGACAGCAACGGCAGAGCTGCCATCCCTGTCCTGGTGTTCTGGGGACACAAACCACTCCTGAGCTCCTTCACACGAATGTCCAAAGGGCATCAGCTCAGGAGCTCCGTGTGTGCCAGACTGGTATCCCACGGTCATAGACTGGGGCTGGATGGGCAGAGCAGCTGCTGGGCTGTTTCCCTCTCCGGTCCAGGAGGTCCCAGCACATCCCACCAGTTCAGGATGAACCC
>NW_010426946.1:0-205 GCF_000710305.1 Buceros rhinoceros silvestris | reverse complement strand
TAGAAAATCTACCTATAATTTGTAACTTGTTTTGACAAGGACCAGGCCCAACAAAAATGATACCACCAGCAGGAAGATGAACCAATACACAGACTGTATTGTAGACAAGAAGGTCATTCCATGAATGATTGCTGGGGGTACAAACAGATCAATCAGCTGGTACATAATTGACGCTACCCCCAATGATCCCACAAATGACACAGCT
>NW_010426945.1:492-760 GCF_000710305.1 Buceros rhinoceros silvestris | reverse complement strand
AACCGGGAGGGTCACCCCGAAACCACCAGATCCTGGTGCACGGGGGTCTGAACCCACCAGATCCTGGTCAAAACCACCAGATCCCAGCACCTGGGCACCCCAAAACCACCAGATCCTGGCGCACGGGGGTCTGAACCCACCGGATCCTGGTCAAAAACACCAGATCCCGGCACATGGGCACCCCAAAACCACCAGATCCCGGCGCACGGGGGTCCCAAACCACCAGATCCTGGCACACGGGGGCCTGAACCCACCGAATCCTGGTCAT
>NW_010426945.1:0-227 GCF_000710305.1 Buceros rhinoceros silvestris | reverse complement strand
ACCCACTGGATCCGGGTCCAAACCACCGGATCCTGGTGCACATGCATCCCAAACCAGGAGATCCCGCTCCAAACCAGGAGATCCCAGCCCGTGGGGGTCCCAGGCCTCAAGATCCCGGGAATGGACCCAGGGACGTGGGGGGGGTGGGGCCGTTCACCCCTTTTATTGGCTCCAGCTCGATCTCCAGGGGCGGGTCGTGCCGGGGGGGTCCCAGACGGGATCTACCC
>NW_010426944.1:555-968 GCF_000710305.1 Buceros rhinoceros silvestris | reverse complement strand
AGCCAGCACAGCCAAACACGAATTCACCCTCGATTCCACGCCTCTGTGTGGTGACCTGCGTCACCGAGCCACAGGCTTCCCAAAGCAGAGCCCAGACACCCGCCAAGTCACCCAGGACTGCAGGAAAGCTGCAATGCCACAGGCTGCGGGAACCCTCATGACACTCAGGCTACAAACCCCCTTTTGTGCCCTTGCACAATCTTCTCCTCCCCAGGAAAGGCCCCAGCGGGCTCCCTCTGAGAGCCTGGACACAGAGCGGCCACGGAACGGCCCGCAGCTGCTTCAGAAACAAGGCCCATTGTGACACCACCGTCCTCAGCACGCTGCAGAGCCACCGCCAGCGCCACCACCCGTCACCGCCCCAACGCCGCTGCCGCTGTCAGGCCAGCGGGCAACCAGCTGGAGGGCTCCCA
>NW_010426944.1:0-424 GCF_000710305.1 Buceros rhinoceros silvestris | reverse complement strand
GTGCTCCGAGGACCCACCCAGCTGGAGGGCTCCCAGCAGAGCCCCGTCCCTGACGGCAGCTCCTGGAACATCCGAGCTCAGAGAGTCTTCGGGCTGGTCTAAAGGGAAACAAGTAGAGAGTTGCCGTCGTTAGGGCTCCCCAGGCTCGTGACCTCTGCAGCCTTTCCGGGAGGTTTGTTTTGTTTCAGCTGATGTTATCGTCCTCGTTCAGAGCGGTTAAGCATTCAGGGATAGAGAGAGGAAGGTCTTGTCTCACCTCCTAGGAGCTTCCATTTCGCATTTGTCCGGAATTCCTCCATGAGCTTCACAGCGTCTGGGCGCTCATCGATGAATTCCGCCACCTGATGGCAAAACACCCAGGTAACGGCTCTGAAGGACCCGAGAGAAAGGATTTCCACCCTCCAAGACCAGTAATTAAACACAG
>NW_010426943.1:19380-19762 GCF_000710305.1 Buceros rhinoceros silvestris | reverse complement strand
CGGTGTGGCTGCAGCCACACGAGCTGGGCTTGCCCGTCGAGCTGTAACTGTTTCCTTGTCTCTGGAGACTTTATTAAAGGTGTGGAGAAGGCTTCTTTCTTTTTTTATCCCTTTTAATCTCTGGAAAAAAAAGCCCCAAACACCAAACCCCTAAAACCCTCACAAGTGTTTTAATTTAAATAAAACCACTTACTGGGTGGTTGTTGGTTTTTGGGGTTTTTTTTAAACATATAATGCCTTGTTTTGGGGAAGAAAGCCTAGCTTTGGTAGTCCTTTGAGTGACTGGAAGATACAGCCTGCTCATCTTAGTGTGAAGCAGAAAAGTTGCTCCTGGCTTGTGGCTGGTTGTGGGCTTTTAAAACAAGCGGGGGGGGTGAAAAAT
>NW_010426943.1:14633-19276 GCF_000710305.1 Buceros rhinoceros silvestris | reverse complement strand
GGGGATAAAAATTGTAGCAAGGATGGGAAAAAGCTGCTCTGTTGACTCACGGGTATCAGCTCTGCTGGAGGAAGATGGGGTTCGCGTTGACTGGATCAACTGCAGCAGAGCCTGGCAAAGTTTTGAGCACATCAGAGTTGAAGTGCAAGCATTTTTTTTCTTTGCCTTTTTGTTGGCAATTTGGAATAATCGGTCTTGCCTGGCCAAAGTAGTTGTATTTGATAGACAATGCGAGAGGATGAAGAAAAGGGGATGGAGAACGTCCACAGCGGAGTACCACGGGAACGCTGGGTGAGAGCCTTGTGCCCAGGGTTTGACTAGAGGTGCTGGGAGAAGTGTTTGTGCCCAGCAGTCATCAGAGGTTGTGTCCTTTCTGGATGAAGGCAGGGAAGAGGCTGGAATCCAAAGGTGAATCTCAATAACCTATAGGTTGGGTGGCAGCAAGGGCAGCACTTGTTCCCTCCAGGCCAGTCACTGCAGTGCATAGTCCAGTGTCCACAAAGAGCTGCTAACCTCATGATCCTGTAAGTACACAGCGCATTGAGGTGGCTTCCAGCCGTATGCAGGCCCTTGGGTTTCACTTTGTCGTGCTAATGTTTATTAACATTGGCAAGAGCTTTCCTTCCCTATCATTGTTATCTTATCTTAAATATTTGATGTGTTTTACTGTGTCTTGTATTTTGCCTACTTCTATAAATGTTCTGTAGCGGAATGATTGGGGCATTTTGTTTGTGGCTTTGGCATAGTGTTACACATTCTGTGAAAGAAATTATATTTTATTTAAATGTATTTGCTGTTAAGTGAATGCTGTGGGGTTTTTTTCTGAAGAAGGTCAAGTGACTTCAAATGTTTAAAATGACAAAAAAACCCACCAACCCGATTTGTATACAATTAGGTATGAAATAAGGCAGAATAGCATCGCAGTAGACTTCACAGGAAGTTTGCCAGGGTAGCATGCCAGGATAACCAAATATAACCAATACCAGGTTTAAAGTCAGGCTCTAAGCATGCTTTTTGCATTTTGGTAGTATATCATCTAAAGACAGACACTGATACAAAGCTTAAAACTTTTGGTTTCCATGCCAAAATCCACAGTTGTTGTTGACTTATCACACAGTAGTTACAGCATTTCTAGTTTATTTAAAACGTTGATGATGGTGTACACAACTAGTTTTGTTCTGTTCCTCTTGGGAGCATCCTGCATTGTCACAGCTTGTGAGAATTGAGGAGCTTGTCTAAGGTCCGGCAGACTGCTGCAGTGCAAAATCATGCGGTGCTGTTGATGCCTGCGTGATTGGTTCTCTTGGTGTACAGGGGACAGCTTTCCTCAGCACTGATTAAATGTGCCAGGCTAAATTAATAGGGCCAGCCTCGGAAGTAGCCACCCCAAGCAACTGCCAAGGACACCGAAATTGAGTAAGAAAGTCTCTTTTCAGGATGTTTCAATTTCAAAGCTGTCAGTAGAAGTGATGTGTGCCATGGCCTGATTGTTTGGGGGAAGCCTGATGAAGGTGATCACCTAAAAGTGATTACCACAAAGTTTACATCAGGAAAGGGGCCAGGTCAGGCCTAAATGTTGGTGCTGTATACGATGAACGTGGGCTATGGATTTTCTCATCATCAGCTTCAATTATATTTTTTGTAAAACCCAACATTCTTTAGAAGTACATTTGACATAATACATATCAGAGAGGTAAGTAACAATTTCCATATGTAGTTTAAAAAAAATCCTAAACCCATCTTAATACTGAATAAAAGAAATTTAGGAAGGAGTATAAGATCTGGCTATTTCAGTGTGACCAAGAATCTCTACTTCCCTCTAATAATTCGTTTCTTCTTCAGTAAGTTTAAGCCTGCATATGCAGAAACTCCTGAACACAGAAGATAGTTTTAAGGCAGGCTTTAAAAAAAGTAAATTATATCTGCTTTCAGGTTTCTGAGGAAGTATTTTTTCAGTGTGTGTATAACTGTAGCAGCGCTCCAACTGCATGTCTGCTCACCACATGTCTTGCCCTGATAGAAGCTTTTTCCCCATGCTTCACTGTTCTGTAGACCTTTTGTACAAAGCAGTTATTCCCAAGTGGGTTCTGCCTTGGGGGCCTTCTGCCAGGTACACGCTTTTTAAAAAGGAATGGACAGACCTGAAAAGCTCAGCAGCATTGTTTTGTGCGTAGAAATTCAGCCCTGTTGGGTATTTCCTGTGAATTTGACAACAGGGAAGATGTAATCTAAGCCTCGAAACTGAGATTTTAACACATTTTTTGATCTTCAGATGTATGATCTGTATTTGCCAAAGTTGAGAGGTATTGAGTTTCTCTTTTTTGACAAAGATTGTTATGTTTTCTTTCTGAAGAAGTGAAAGCAAAAGTCCACTTTTCCTTAAAATAAACCAAAAGGAGTTGGGTGTGGTTGTTCTAGCAGAGAGGAGCAAAATCAGTGTAGCCAGATGACTTTTACCCTAGACATCCATTGTCATTTTTTGGATGTGACGTGTGCTTTCCCTAATGTTGTTATGTAAAGTTACTATTGAAGTGGGCCGTTTTGAGACTAACTGTGATACACAGGCAGGTATTTCAGGTTTAAGAGATGAATGGTAGGCACACGTTTAAAATGAGAGTGGGGAAAAAATTATAAATGTGAACATTAGTCAAAAGAAAGAAAAAACCCACAAAATTCTTGTGTGGAGTTTCATTCAGGTAGAGGAACAGAATAGCCACACCAGTTAAATCTTTGCAATGTAACGGTAGAAATTGTGTAATGGCTAAAGAAATTGCAGTGTCCATGTGGAATAACGTGTGGAGGTTTGAAATACTGTATTTCCTTTAGATTTGGGGAATTCCCTAGGGCTTCTGCGTAGTTTCTTTCATCTCTCATGATATACCTTGCAATTTCTTTTACAGTATGTCATCAAAAAGTTAAACCTTAAAAATGCTTCCAGCCGAGAAAGAAAGGCAGCAGAACAAGAGGCACAGCTGTTGTCCCAGCTGAAACACCCGAACATAGTCACCTACAGGGAGTCCTGGCAGGGGGAAGATGGCCTGTTGTATATTGTCATGGGCTTCTGCGAGGGCGGAGATCTCTATCACAAACTGAAAGAGCAAAAGGGCAAACTTCTGCCCGAGAACCAGGTGGTGGAGTGGTTTGTCCAGATTGCCATGGCACTGCAGGTAAAACAAAGTACAACTTTGTCACCTTCAGAAAGAAATTTAATTTAGCTCTTTCTGCATTAAAAATTCCACGGTTAGGCTGCAGGCTTTGAATTCCAGTTTGGCTGCACTAACATCAAATACAGTGATTATTAGTACACTGAAAATGTTCACAGGTCACTGCAGTCAAATTAACTATTTTAGGTGAGAAATTGCTATCATATGTTATGTTTACAGGTCTGTATCACAGCAGACACCAGCAGCCTCCAGGGTGTTTGCAATTCTAGTCTGAAATGCTTCTCTGGTTTGAAAGTTTAGATTAAAATGTAGTTAAAGAAAAAAAGCAGATTATTTCAGAGGCATTTTGTGCAGATTATTTCAGAGGCATTTTGTGTTCTGTGGTTTTGCTGGTGTTTTTTAATGGTAAATTTAGGCTACTAATTCATCATTTCTATTAGATCTTATCTCACTCTTAAATTTAGTGATTAGAGGTTACCAGACTTTAAAGACAGTTGTTATAGTAATAAAGAGCAAATATAAACATTAACACTAAGAAATAAGAAATTGGATAGAAAATTATGTCTTAAAGCTGCCTGTTGTCATCAGACATGTGTAAGTCTATAGTATGGCCTGTTTTGTTTATTATAAAACTAATTTTCTTTCCTGTTTACACAAAGTTCACATTGTATTTTCCACTGAAATCTTATGCTTAAGACTGAGAAATGATTGTCAAGAAAGAGAGCAAGGGCAAGTGTGTAAAAGTCTGAGTCTTTATATTTTTATTTCCTCTTTTCTTCTGGCTCATTAGAGCCACACAGGGAGATTTCACTAAAGCAGCACCAAGTTTTTGGTCCATTCCTTTATCAGTCATTCTTAATATTAATTGAGTAATACTGTCTTTAGCAGGGATGCTCCTGACGTTGATAGTGATGTGTGTGTCTTTCCTGTGTATTTTCCCTGTTTCACTTGTCTAATGTGATTTTCCTTTTCAGTGTAGAAGAACCAATTAGGATTTAATTTATCTGTATGTTCGTTCTTTTTCTTCCCCCCAGTATTTACATGAAAAGCACATTCTGCACAGAGATCTTAAAACGCAAAATGTTTTTCTGACGCGAACAAATATAATCAAAGTGGGTGACCTGGGCATAGCCAGGGTGTTGGAAAACCAGTATGACATGGCCAGCACTCTCATAGGCACACCATACTACATGAGCCCCGAACTCTTTTCTAACAGGCCCTACAACTACAAGGTAGAGTACGTTAATGCACGTCCTTTCCACTTCATTAGGCAACTTGTTTTGTTTGTCTGAGAACGTGACAATCTGATCTATTGTTTTTAATTTCTTATTGCTTCCAACTCTTTTTAATGTCCCCAAAGACCAAACAAAAAAATAGGGGAGAGGTTTGCAGGAATTTCCTTTATTTCTGGAGCTGTGTTTGCTGCAGTAAGTGGGAATTCATAGCATGCGATAAGTTATTGCTGCCCAGGTGTTCAGC
>NW_010426943.1:12286-14527 GCF_000710305.1 Buceros rhinoceros silvestris | reverse complement strand
GCCTATCATGGAGTGCCAATGTAAGCAAAAATACCAGTCTGTGCTAGAGAGCTGCATTTTCTCGATGTACTATATAACAGACAGGAAGCTTCATACTCAAAAGTCTGTATTTAAAAAAAAGAGCAGCATTTAAAAAAAGAATTTCTAAAAGTAGAGAAATAAGCAGTGTTGCTGTGAGTTTAAAATATAACAACATAAAGCAATCGTGCTCTTGTACACCTGCTCAGCTCTTGTTGCAAACCACACACAGCATAAATACAAGTGACTACAATGAGCAAGCGCTGAGGGGAAACTGTTCAATAAAAAATCAAAAGATTTTCATTTGCGAGTTAGAACTTAGATACTACTTGAAAAGAAAATTAACAAAAAAACCCTGCAAACAGCAAGTTTCTGCACTTCTTTTCAGAAAACTGGTGATAGTTGGAAGAGAATAGTTCAGTTGATCAAGATTAAAAATAAAAAGTTTGCAATGGAGTTTGATCTTAATTAGTTTACTGTCATTAAAGGCCTCTTGGAAAGCAGGTGACTAAGTCTGAAGATAAAACTTGTACAATTAATAAAAAGTTCCCCAAACTTTTTTTCCCCTTTTTTTCAGTCTGATGTGTGGGCATTAGGCTGCTGCGTTTATGAAATTGCTACACTGAAACATGCCTTTAATGCTAAAGACATGAACTCTCTGGTTTATCGAATTATTGAAGGAAAGGTAAAAACCTTAAAAATTTTTTTATCTGTGCTTGGGTTTTCTGTCTAGAATCTGAGATTATCTTTTCTGATCAGAAATATTGCATGGAGTTAGAAATATTTTGCGTGTTACATGTGTCATCATATGGGTAGTAAGACTGGTACTTCGTGGTGGTGTGTGATGTAATGCCAGACCCATTTGTAGATATTGCTAGAGTTTCTTGTTGCCCTTTCGTGTAACTAGTATACTGATTAATTTTCAAATTAATGAGATGACTGGCTTTCTCAATTTGCTTCTGGTTTAAACATGGTGCAAAAGATTAAATCCCTGTTCATGTGATGCCATCTTCCTGTTAGGGAAGACTAGCTTCCTGAAGTACCTGTCTTGCTTTGGCATGTAATGAAGTTAGGATGGATTTATTTTATATACTTCTTTTAAGCCTATTCTTTAACTGCTGACATTAATAAAAATTACAAACAGTTCTTAGACAAAACATTTAGAATTTCTATATTCTGTTTGGTATTAAGCACTGGGGTAGCTTTCAGCATATGAACAATGGGACTGTTTGTTGTGCAGAGTATGAAGCTGAACATAACTGTCATGCATAAATAATCTAGTAGTAACCCCCATTGGCAAATATGTTAAATAATACCAGACTTCCCCTTCCATTCATAGTTACCACCTATGCCAAAGGATTACAGCCCACAGCTGGTAGAAATAATACGAACTATGCTCAGTAAAAAACCTGAGGAAAGACCAAGTGTGAAAAGCATACTACGGCAGCCATATATCAAGCACCAGATTTCTTTGTTTTTGGAAGCCACAAAGGCGTAAGATATTTTCATTTGAGTGATTCTGTGCAAAATATTGACGTTCCTGTGGTCTTTGTTTTACAACTGTTCCTAATTTTTGTTGCAGGATAAAATTAGTTCTGATATGTGCATGTGAAATGGGAGGGATTAGAATAGAATCTAGTTTTTTCTACAAATGCAGAATAAAATTGTGCAGGATTGTGTTAGGATTGCACAGCTTATTCAGAGGGTTTAAAAAAAAGGTAGCAACTGTTTTCAGGGAAGTGATCAGAAATACCCATCTTTCCATATGGTACTTTGAGGCTATTTATCAGCTGAGAGTTCTAACACCAAGTTCCTTTTGATATTCACTGATATAATTATTTTGCTTTGTCAGGTTTAGTCAATTATTTTACTGCTCCCAGATAGGTCTGATCCTGCTGCTGTGCAGAACAAGTGTTCCTTGCTGGCAGAGTCTAAATGGTGATTTAAGCTCCATTCATGAAAGAGAAAATGAGTATGTTGTGTACAGTCTCTTGAAAAAGCCCAGTATCTTGCACTCTCTGTGTGTAAGCTGTTCAGTGGGGGGGATTTTTTTAGTTAGTATAATGTAAAGAAATATCTTAAAGTCTTGTTGATGGTGATTGAATGAGCAAGGTTTCATTTTCTTTACAGGAAAGCAGCCAGAAGTCAAAAGAAAGCAGTGAATTCTACACCGAGAGATCCTTGTTCTGTGGTCTCAGTGGAGAACAAATCTCACAGCAGGAA
>NW_010426943.1:2930-12202 GCF_000710305.1 Buceros rhinoceros silvestris | reverse complement strand
CAGGAATGTTACACACCAAAACCACCCTGCTGAGCAAGCCAGGAAATACAAGGTTGTGAGATACGTTCTAATTTTTTTTTAAACACCAAAACAAAACCCACTTGCTTTTTCTAGTGAAAAAACTCAGTTTTGTAAGAATTGCCATGAACATTTATGAGAACATAGATCTGATTCCTAGCACTGTATAGAATTTATATTAAGGAGGGAATTCTGTTTAGGCAAGAGTGGAAGTAAATAAATAGCTGCGGATCAATAAAACTAATAGCAATGTCTTAACTGTAAGATGTTAACAACGTTTGGAGTTCATCTCTGGGTCACTATTAATTACTCAGAGTATTTGAGCTAAAATATTTTTTTAAAATATTTGATGACGAGTGGTAATAATTTTTAAGTAAATGGTTTGACTGGTAACAACAAAAATTGTTTATTGTTGCAATTCTTTCCAGTGGTTAGAACAAACCTTTTGTAGTGGTTAATCTTGTGTGTGTTTTTTATTTCCTGTAATGAGTGTGTTCTTCTGGGTTTAAGCTTTAGTGCTGAAATACTGAATGTATACGGTGTAGTACATCTTAAAAACTGTTGATACTTATTGGCTCCTCCCTTGTAGAAGAGCCAAGGGAGTACAACTTTTTCTTGTATCCTCCTGGTGAACAGTAGGTGTACTGCCTGAAAATAGGTCATTTGCAAACATGGTTTGTATCTCTTTTGAGGCTCTTAATCTGTAACTGATCATAATTTCATTGCATTTTCGTATGTGTGTAATGCCTCAAAGGTGATTACATTTTTTGTTTTCTTTTTACTTCTAGAATGAAGATTGTGTCATCAAATACAAAGCCAACAATTTTTTTCCTTCAGAGAAACCAGCTGTTGAGTTGGAAAGAAAACCAAGCAATAATGATTTGAACAACCCAGGAGACTCCTTAGCTACAGTTAGTGAAGTAAATATTGATATCTTACCATCTGAAAGGATGAAGAACGGAAGTGAGAAGAGTGGCAGTGAGCATATTCCAGAGAATAAGAAAGCAAAGTATTTAAATGTTCCAGAGAATTCTAAAATAAGATCCAGTACCCCACCAGTTAAGGAAGATGGACTACAACAAAGAACAAAACAAGCTTTTAAATCTGACAATGCTAAGTCTAAGCAGTCTCCTGTTGATGCTATAGGAGGATGTGATGACACTTCAAAACTCCTGCAGCCTCTCTCAAAAGACCAAAAGCTAACTGACCTGGTAATGCATTTATGCCTCCTTGAAAAGTAGAACCTTTGAAAGAGGTTTAACTAATGGCAGCTCTTAAAATTTAGAGAGCTGCTGCACATGTGTCCCTGTCAATGTCAGATGCTGCTGATTGTTGCTGAGATGCTTAAGTACTTAGGGGCCTCGGCTTCAGATTTGAAAAGGCAACATGGTTTTAGGCTGGCCTCTAGGTGATAGAAACTCTGTTTTTACAGGGAACAAAAATTTTATTTTCCATCTGAGAAGAGAAATGGTAAGAATGGTTTTGAAACTTCTATGTTCTAAACAGACCTGGCTAATCTCGAGTTGGCCCTGGTTTGGATGGGAGGGCTAATAGGTGGTGACTTTCTTCTCCTTGCATTTTGGTCTACTGTTCTAATGAAAAATCATTTTTCTGTTGTAGAGCTTGGATTCTGCTGAAAAGCTGCTAGCACCGTTTGTTCCTGTTGTAATCCAAGTAAGTGTCCTTCTTTGAAGGTTTAGTATCTCTAAAGTGCTGGTACAGCAGGTATTTTTTTCTAACTGTCTATAAAGGAGGCATTTTTTGTGGTTGCAACTGTGGTATGTGAAGGTGGATGAAGTCCAAACAGTAGAGAGGCCTGTGTCGATTTTTTTTTCTTTTAAAAGTGTGTATGTGTAAGCCTGGAAATGACATGTCTATATTTTTTAAAAATACTTTTGCTTATTAGGATGATGTCTGTCATGGAGCTTCAGGAGATGTGCAGGAAAAAATTACCTTCCACTTGCAGCCTTATAGTTCTGTCAGTGAACCCTCTCTCTCTCGGCAGCGACGGCAGAAGAGAAGAGAGGGAGCTGAAGTCTGTTCAGAGAAGGTGCATATCCTCAAAAAAAAATTCTCCTCTTTCTTTTAAGAGTCCTACATTTTTTACTCTTTAAAATTGGGACCAGTTTTATAAAAAAGGCTGGGTTTCCTAATGCGGTTCTGGTTTCATGTGTACCTCTGTAACTTCAGTGGTCACCAGATGCAGAACACTCAGGAGGTCCTTTAGAAGCAGTCTGTGCAAATCTGAACATCCCGATAGCCCTCACTGGTGTGAGATGGGTGTGCCGGATGGGTACAGGGAAACACGGGGAGCTGTGGGCTGTGCCTTTGCTGTGCTGCAGCCTTCCCTAGCAGTTCCACCAGGACTTCTCATTGTTTGTGACTACAAAATACAGAGCCGTCTTCTCCTGACTGTTGTGGATAAGGCTACTTGTTGTGGGTAGTGGATTACAAGTACTTTAGAACAGACATGTTCTAAAGGCTGCCCTGAGCTTATGAGTGCAAACTCTAGGAAGAAAATCTTGGCACGCACATAAGACAGGTCTCCTGTCATTGCTTCTACACTGAGCAGATAGATATCTTTGGGGAAGGGCACTGGCTATGCAAGGATAGAGAAGGGGGTGATTCGTGATTGATACCCCATTTTTCTCCTGGGTTTTGCTGTGTAAGGGTAGGGACAATTGTTGCAAAGGCATTGGCTTGAAAAATAGTGTGGGAGGAGGTAGCCGAGATGTAGGCATGGAAAGAAGGGAACTGGATGCAAGTAGAGGTGTGGAGAGGGAGGGATGAAGTTGGGAGGTGTGAAGAGGTTGCAGCAGGATTCAGAACCTCTGATATGCAGCCTTACCATGCAAGAATGTCTTTTAGCATGCAGAGTGCTTCAACTTTTAAGAAGAAAAGATATAAATCCTTGTTCACTTCTCTTTCAAGGTCAGAGCAGTTGTTCCTCGGCCTTTACCTTTTCTTTCCGATGTGAACGCAAAGACAAGACAGCGTTGTGTGGAGCAGCATGGTGCTGAAGCTTCTGCTTCTGTGGATAGCACCAAAACCGGGCAAGTTGCCATTCCAAAGGTTAGTGCGGAACGCTGTCAGCTTCTTTTTGTCTCTCTCTTATTCAGAAGATCTGCTCTAAAGCTGTCTCTTCCATGTCAGTTGAAAAAGACTTTTTGCTTTATAGGTGATTAGGTAACAGAAGCCATTATGACAATTGTTAATTAATATCAAATGAACTTCTTTTGAAGGAGCGGCCCTTGTCAGCAAGAGAACGAAGGAGGCTAAAGCAGTCTCAGGAGGAGATGTTTCCCTCTGGTAATTTTTATGTTTGCATGTTAACACTTCAGTTAAAGGTAGGCTAATAACTTCCTTGTGAAGAAATCAGAACTTAGCTTCCATTTTCAGAAAGATGCACTAAGGGTCTATTTCTGTGTTCAATAAAAATTTTTGTTAACATATCTGTATTTTTCTGCTTCTTAATCAGTTAGGTTCAATTGTTTAGTGGTGACAACTTGTCACTAAAATGTACACGAAGCACAGAATATACACTTTTCAGATAGAAGCTTCACTGTTTTCCCTTGGCAGAATACCTCCCTGCCTGTACTCTGCCAGGTGATAGACTTTCTTGCATGAGCATGAAATGAATTCAAAGTGCATGCAGATCAGCTGTCAATATTGTAAAAATGTCATCTTCCAGCGATTCCAGCGAGACGGACTGCAGATGGTGCAGTAGTTGAAGCAAAATCACATATGGAAAATCATGGTAAAGTTGCTGAGTCCTCATCAGATCCCAGTATTTCTCAGGTAAACTGGGGCCATCTGCTTTTGAAATATTTAAATGCAGGCACAATTTGGGAAGAAAATTGTATTCAAAAATTCCCCAACTATGTGTGGAAGAAACTGTCAGTCAATAAGAATGCACAGCTCTCTGTAAATATTGCGTCATAATTCCCGGGGTGGAGTAGGGCTCTGTAACCCACTTTTTTGTTTGGCTCGATCGGTTTAACATTCCAGGCTCACTGTGCGTTTTCACTCCACCTGTCAGAGATGAAAACTAGGCATCTCTTACTGATTGTTGTGGGCTGTCTAAACTGCACTATGTATTTAATTTGGAAGCGAAAAAGTGGGTCCTGAAATATGCTTTAGTTACAGATCAATAGCCTGCTTTAAATTTATATTAACAACAGACTACCTTTAGCCCGGTACATCTGGTTTTGCTTTGATAGCGGTGTTTGAAGGTTTTTTTTGTTCTTGGGGTTTTTTTTAATCTGTTAATTTTTTAAAATCTGTTAAGATTTGAATCTGTTAATGTATGTTAAGTGCATACATGTATGTGCTGGCAATAAGGAATAGTTGCTAGATGAAAAGTAAGTAGTTTCTGTTAATATTCTCTTCCTTGTCTAATTATAAAGTCTTTTTTAGGGTTTTACACATTTGACAATCTTCTGCTACGTCAGTGGAACATCATTAACGCCAGTAAATGCAGAAGAGTAATAGTGAGGAAACTTTAGTCTGAAATTCTAAGCATAGACTCTATTTTACTCAGCCCAGCACTGGCATGGAAAGTGTTTTGTGTGATTTACCTACCTGTGTATGCTTATAACTGCATGCAATACCTGAGATCACACAAGGTTCGTACACACCAGTTGAATGTGCATATGCTAGTGATGCTTTTGCATATTATGCTGTGGACTGAACACAAGACCACAGAGACACAAGTGGTTAAAATCTCTGTATGTTTTAGATATAGTGGGAATTTACTGAACTGATAAAAATTTATTTAAATATCATTTTAAAATGTGTATTAAAGACCAATACACAGGCTAAGGGTAATGACTTAAAGTTGGCAAAGAACTGATACAGGTATGTTATTATTTTTAATAGAGGTGTAATGCTAATCACATAAGCATTTCATAAAGTATCTTGATGATGTCCTGTGTGTTAGCTTGTTTGTAAAACCAAAGGTTACACCTTTTAAATATTATCAAGATGAGTCTGTAAAAATATGCTTGTTGAAGGTGGTTCTTCTATGTAAGAACAGTAATTTATGCCACATCGATACATTGCTTTCAGCTATTAGAGTTCTTGTCATTTGTTCCCTCTGCACTTAGAGAAAGAGAGAAACCCATTTCCTGTCTGATGATGAGTTAAGCTCTTCCACAAGCTCTACAGATAAGTCTGATGGCGATTCCAAGGAGAGGTAAGTTGTTTACTACCGTGCAAGGGTTCTCACTGCTGTACTGGATCTTGACTTGGAGTGGAAAAAAGATGGCAGGAATTGCTTTCACACTCTATCTCGACATAGTGATTGAAGGTGTATGTGCCTATGAAAAAAATTAACTCCATTTAATTGTTGTCTCTCTGTCACTATAAACTTTCTGTGCTGAACTTTCTGGGACAGGCAATTGTCTACTTCTGTTTTGTGTCACCTGCAGCTTCCCAGGAAACCAGTCTTCCAGCATCAAAGGACATACACTGTCAGGGTGCATTAAAAGTATGAGTTAAAAGGTGCCAGTATTTGAGTCCTTTCCCCTGTGAATGAGGCTGAATTTATTTCTGATTTTGTCAGTGTAAGCGACTTTTCAAAAAATACTCTCCGTTGCCTTACTGCAGGTGCAGCCTCGCAGGTAGCAGTAGCCAATAGGACTGTGAATTGTTGCTAGGTGAATGGGCTCTGAGCCTTCGTTAGATGAGACACTGCTGATATTGCTATGGATAAAACTGCACCATAAGATGTAATTTAACATGGAACACTAAACTTATTGAAAGTGCTCTGAATGCAGGTGGAAGTTGCGTCGTGGATGGTGACTGAGTGCCATCTTCTTTCTCCTCTGCTAGAAAAAGCAATGTGACTGAAATGAGCGACTTGGTGCAGCTGATGACGTGGACACTAAAAATGGACTCAAAGGAGAACTCCGAATACTCCGTAACCTCAACTCCAGCCCCAGAGTTTAAACTTCATAAAAAATACCGAGACACTTTGATTTTGCATGGAAAATCACCTGATGAATCAGAGGAATTAAAATTTGAAGAGATTTCTTCAGGTCTGTTGCTCTTTAGCTGCTCTTAAGTGAATGGTCATAACCTGCAAATAACCAAAGAAAACCTGCTGGTGGGCAACAGAAGAGAGCCCACTCCTCTTTCTTCTCAGGCCTCAACAATGCTTACAGGATTAGGCATCTCAATAATTCTGTGTGCAAACAACTGCTCCAGCTGTGGTTTCCTTGCCAATGACTTATACTTAGAAGCTTCCAAAATTAACAGTTGGAGTTGGGTATTCTGAAAAAAGATTTTTAAGGTATTGAAATGATAGGATAGCTGTAGACTTCGTGAATTATGGATAAAGCTGAAATTGTACACAAAGCATTAAACATTTGTATGAGGATAAACGTTCACCCTTGTTGCAGAATTGGGCGAGCTTATTTTTCCTGCAGATATACGTACAAGATTGCTATTGAAGGTCTGGTTTAGACTTTAAGTATATATATGTATTCTAAAAAGCAAGAAAAAATCATATTTGCTATGACTGCACTTACTATGCAACAAGAACAGGTGAAAAAGCTGATGGTAGGTTTTTGAAATCTCAAGAGTTTCTTGTGCTTATTGTTTTAAACGCTGAGGATTCGTCTGGTCACTAGTCTGGTGACAGGCAAAGCAATGGGAGAACACTGGGCTTTATCTGGTGAGTTGATTGTGCATAGCTACAGTAAAACACCTTGAAAGAGCTTGGCTCTAAACTGGTGTGACAGGATGCTGAAGGGACAAATTCCAGTGTTCTGGGATTTTTCTGTCTCTTTTTCTCACTCTGAAGTATTGTATAGTGAGATCCTCCAGCTATTTACTTACTGCCGTTTGGGATGACAGGCCTTCTGCATTTCTAAGCTGAAACTTATTTTAATTAGATGTTTTCAGAAGGCGATCTGTCCTATGAAAGGAGTGTTGGTGATTTCAGTGATTAAAAGAGCAGGTTAGTGTTCTCAGTTCAGTTCTCATGGAGGTCTCCTCTTACAAACTGACTTCCTTGTGGGCAGCTTCAGTTGAGGAGCCAAAGGTTCAAAGGCTGAGACAAACGGGCAGATGGCAAAAATTATGCCGTTAGTGTTTTAGCCATTAAACATTTTTTACATTTGTGGCAAGTACAAGAGATTGAATTATTAAAATGTTTGGGGTGTAGTGTAGTATTAGAGACTAGTTCTTTTCATTCCAATAATATTTGTAATATAGTAACAGGAATCACCTGAAACAAAGTTACCGGGACCTCCTTCTGCAAAGGGTGTCTGCATTGGCTTTGTACTGCCCAGTGTCTCAAGTCAGCACCCGACTGCCCTGGTCCACCGTGTTCTGATCGGTCTAGCTAGACAGTTCAGATAAACAGTATTTCATGCAAATGGTCAGCTGCAATTCTGAGGAAATACTTGTAGTTGTCCCATACTCTTCTTCTGCGTAGACTATACTCCACTGACTTTTAAAAATTTATTTTATTTTTTTAATAGAGATGTTATCAGTTCCTGACAAGATCAGGAGAATGGTTGAAATCCTGAGATCTGATGTGGTCCAAGGATTGGGAGTGAAACTTCTTGAGAAGGCGTACAGCATCATGGAAGAAGAAGATGAAGTGAAAAGAGAGGTGAATGTCTTTCATAATAAAATAGTTTAATTTCTTTATAAACCTAGATAAATGAG
Organism: Buceros rhinoceros silvestris; assembly: GCF_000710305.1. Classification (NCBI taxonomy): domain Eukaryota; kingdom Metazoa; phylum Chordata; class Aves; order Bucerotiformes; family Bucerotidae; genus Buceros; species Buceros rhinoceros. The sequence goes on along the minus strand of NW_010426943.1, from coordinate 4,507 downwards.
CAGAGTGTTTACTCCTCCCCTTTTTAGATATTGCTGCAAACCTTGATTTCAGAAGGCATTTATGCAGTCATGGGCCTAAGTATATTGTTGTTTTCATTTGTAAATTTGGATTCTGAATGGACGCTATGTTCCACCACAAATTCTTCAGAAAGCCCAGGAACGTGAGAATTGTACCATGGTCCCTGAGTTGTGGAAGATGAAAGGGATAAAACTAATTTTACTCTGTGGCGTTTCCCCAATAGTACCGTCTTTTGACCCATAATTTTTTGCCTTGTGCCCATGATGTCCAAAGTGAGAAACAGTTTAACGTCTGTTCCCAGTAGAGGTGAGTGAGCGATACCTCCAGCTCACTTGATTCAAAACTTAGTCACAAATGAAATACTGCATTTATGTTTTGTATTTTAAATTGTCAGGTGGGATTTGGAACTTTGGTGCCTTCAGACAATGAAAACTCTTCCATTTTTCTTCCCTCCCATTTATCTTGTCAGATTTCACATGCTGCTTTCATTGAGTGCTTTGGGGTTTTTTTGTTGTTTATATTTCGGTAGTTCTTGCTTTTTTCAGTGAAAATATTGTGTGTTTGCTTTTTTTGTGTGTTCTAAATAGCTGCTGTTGCGGGAGCATTTGGGAGACAAGTATGCGAGTTACAGTGCAAAGGCACGTCATCTGAAATTTCTTGAAGAAAACGTGAAGTTCTGACCAGAACTTTTTTGTCAGTGAAAAGGACTGTTTTTGTAGCTCATTTGATAGACTGGACCAGCTTGCAGAGACATTTATCCATTGACCTCCTTTGCTGGAATAAGGAGATGAGCTTGCAAAAAACATTACAGTTTGTAGTAATATTTTTCATGTTAAAATGTGAACCAGGTTATCTCCTTCTCAGAAGAGAAACTGTTTAGTTTATATTCTCTTAATGAACTTGTAAGAATTGCTTTTTATAGATGCAGAGAGGGACAGATTCAAAATTTTATACACAAATTACTGTAAAAAAAAAACCAACAAAATGTTTTGGTAATGTCACATTGTAAATACGGTAATGAAATCTATGCCAAGGTTATGGTGTGATGGGCTCCAAGCTATTACATCAAATAGTTGTGAAAATTTAGCAGGGAGAAACAATCACTAATTTTTGTAGCACCCAAGGCCCACCAGGTTCTGTAAATTGCCAACTTGAAGTGCTGAAGGGGGTGGCTGCGTGGCTTTTAAGCAGAGCCTTTGCTTTTGTGTTTTATTGCTAAGGCAGTCACCGAGGGGGTGGAAAGTATTTGGTAGCTGCATAAAATAAGTCTGAAAACATTTGAAAGGAACACAGCCACGGTTACCATGGCCCCAGCTGGAGAAATCCCTTTGCCTTACAAATACTAATTCCTTTCAGGAATGAAAATGCCCAAGACCAGGGTCACTCAGAGAAACAGGTGCCTCAGCTTCTCCCCTTCTTTGCATCTAGATTGTGTTGCTACACACACCCAGGCATTATCATGTACCATCACCACAGAAAAAACACATGTACTCTGTAAAGGATAAAGAAGTCGAAGGGAAATCAATTTGAAAAATAAAATTTTAAATGCACAAGCTGC
>NW_010426943.1:1943-2850 GCF_000710305.1 Buceros rhinoceros silvestris | reverse complement strand
TTCCCTACCTTTCGCTTAAATACTGTAACCTCCAGCACCTATGAGGGGGACGAACATGAGAGCTGATCGTAACAGAGGGCAATAGCTATGGGTTCTGCTGCCTCTCGCCCACTAGATGTTCAAGTTACAAGGTGTCAGAAGCTACTGTATGATGCAGATTCAGGGTGTTTCTTTCTCTACCCAGGCAATTTTTTTTTTTAAACAAAAAATGCGACTTCACAATTTCATATCCTAGAACAGTTTCCAGTTCTTAGCGTTTTTCAGAACTGCAGGTTATTACTGTGTTACAACCTGACACTACTGACAGCTTGTTTTACACATGGTTAGAAGTATTTTAGTAGAAGCCCAGCTGTATATTATCTTCTAGCCTATGGCAACAGCTTAACTGTACTTCATTTTGCTTGCTCCGATCCTTTCTACTAAAATACAAGTGAGATGTGACCTTCAGTAACCTTCTAAAGTTAATCTCCCCCACCCTGCCGCCTTCCTGGTGACTTCGCTGAAACTGCAGACAGACAAGGCAGAGAACCTTCATGCTCTCTGTGGGTGGTGATGTACTCATGGTACTTTACAAAGTAGTAAGAAAAGAAAACCAAACTCTTAAGCCAAGAAGTATCTCCCAATGGAAATGCATTTAACAAAATTTAACGAAGTAACAGTATGAAGAACAACATTTTTTTTAGCTTTTAGCATGTCTCTTTGGCTTTCTGTCTGCTGGCTTCTTCTCTTCTGTTCCCGACTCTTGGACCGGAAGCCACTTCAGAGGATTGCGGCGGTACATAGGCCACGGAGGGAGTGTTAGCTTGGAGGAAAGGAATGGCATCAGAACACGTAAATCAAGATGCTAGGTGAGTTTTGTACAGCTTGTCAGGAAAACTCTCTTTCACTTACTATTGTACCAGTTACG
>NW_010426943.1:698-1891 GCF_000710305.1 Buceros rhinoceros silvestris | reverse complement strand
TCCCTAACTATTGTACCAGTTAAGGTTGATACAGTTTCATACTATAAAGATGTATGTGTATATCTGTAGTTTACACTGGGTACTGTACAGTCATGGTTAAGCGTGACTGAAGCGCCCCAGCTCATTGCAAGGAGCAGAATGACAGCACTCACCCTGCAGAAAACATGATGCCCCTGGACTGCCAAGGTTGCACCAGGATCCCAGCCTCTCTCACAGCGCTGTGAGTGAAACCCTCCCCTTATCTCGCATGAGAGACAAGTACCTGCGGCAAGACTAGGGATGTGTAGATATGAAAGATTTGAAGGGATGATGATACAGTGGAATTATAGTGGCTTTTCAAAACAGTAGTGCATGCGTGTGTGTGTGAAGTAGTGATTGGTCAAACCATGTTGTATCTGAATGCTTGAAAGGGGTAAGGGCCGCGTGTACCACCACATCCGCCGTGCACCAGTGAGAACAGGACACCTCACATGTGTGGATAAGGAGCTACTCTTGTAATTCTCTGCTCCATGTCCTAGCCTGCCTCCTTGGCTGGCATGAGCGAGCTGTACACTTTTCCTGACAAGCTACTACTCCACAGAAATGCTCACTGCCCCTTCTGCTGTCAATGCTATCAGCTTGACTTAAAACTAACATTTAGTGGAAAAGAAAAACTAATTGAAAAGCAGTATTGAACTGCAGTGTTCTCTAAAATCCTGCTGCCATTTGAGAAAAGGCACTTCCTGGATGTAAAGCACTTTCTACAGATCAGAGTACAAATATGTATTAACAATCTGAATTACACAGCAAACATTTGTCTGTGCTGGCAGCTCCTTAATTTAATAATTATTTCAGGTTAAACAGTGCATGTATGTTCTGGTTTGAGGGAAATTCTTACCAAACACGATAAAGCAAATCCAGCCATAACTATGTAGACAGTCCATCCAAACTGCTCAGTGATGTATCCATAGATGAAACCAATTATCTGGGGGAAAAAAATTTAAAAAATCAAACTTTAAATAAACAAAAATATTTCCCATGCCATGATTAAGTTGGGAGGCAGAGGGGAAAAGTTAAAGAGAAAAACAAGTTTTTTCTAAAGCACCGTTCATACATCCTGCTAACATTGTTTTCAAAATTGTAGGCCAATAATAGGAGATGGAAAGAGCAGTCTTAATCCATGACAGCCCCCCCCCACCACCCCCCCCCCCACC
>NW_010426943.1:0-575 GCF_000710305.1 Buceros rhinoceros silvestris | reverse complement strand
CCAAGTTAAGCCAAACAATCAGAAAAAAAAAAACAAAACCCAAATGTGTCTGCAAGATCAGGAAACAAAATAAAGCCCTTTATGTTATCACCCACAGTTCTAGTATACTTACTGCAGAGACAAGAATGATTCCTTGGAAAATCTGCTCTGCTAATTTTTGGCCCTTGTAGTCCTGCAGGAAGAGATCGATCAGACAGCCATCACACAAACCTACCAGTTAAACTCTCTCGGGTTAGAGCCTGCCGTCAGCCTGACCACAGCTTCTCAGCCCTTTGCGTTCTTTCGAACCAGACTGGAATTATTTTTCTTACAGTGTCTGGATTTCAAGCGCCAAGGAACTAAAGCTCTTGATACCTCCCTCCCCTACAGTCTCGACCACATCATCTAAAGCCAGAGGTGTTCCCGCTGAGAACGCTTTGCCTTCCGGCTGTGGAGACGGAGGAGCGTAGAGGGTTTCCCTCCAGCAGCTGTGTCTCACGTTCATTCTGCCGCACGTTAAAGCTCGAATTTTGAGAGCAAAAAGTGGGCGTTGGTGGGAGGGCCACCCCTCAGCCCCGCCAGCAGCTCCTCACGCG
>NW_010426942.1:10367-22282 GCF_000710305.1 Buceros rhinoceros silvestris | reverse complement strand
TATTAACATTTATTATTTTATTTTGAGTATTTGACCGTTTGGGCACACACTATTGAGCAAAACAAGCAGTGGAAGAGAATGAATAGTTGGACATCAGTCCCCGGTGTGGGGATGTCCCCAGCGCAGGCATCAAGAGCTCATCAGGTTGCCCTCACCTCTGTTCATACACATGGGAGAAAGAGGAGCTTTTTGGCACGTGGTTCTTGTGATGTGTTTTCACATTTACTTTCACATGAAGTGATGCCTGGTGACACATCTCCCTCCGCCAATGCAGGAAGGGTAAGGCAGCCCAGTCTGGATGTGTTATGGAGCAGTAGCTCGTTACCTTTCCATACCACAAGAGGGGATTTCCCTTCTCTCCTCTCCAACTGATTGAAGAGGTTTTTTAGGAATTTTCTGTTCCTTGAGCATTGTTCTTATTAAAAATAGTTCACCACCTTAGGCCATAAAAGAAATTCTCTTCTGATCAGGACTGCTGCCTCAAGGGACTAAATAAATAGCATCCGTTTGATGTAGCAAATATGAAAGCCGCATGTTTACTTCTTCATTTTGAAAAAAAAAATTATAACAGCTACTTTTTTTTTCCCAAGGTTCATGTTGTTTTAAAATAAACAGATGGTTGGGGAGGGGGTGTGGGGAGATGTATACATTATAAATGTTTAAAATACTCCCAGTCACCCTGATTAACAAGCATAACAAAGGGTGATAAGGAAACAGAAGACATCAGAAGTCACTGGCTTTGTTTTTGTTTTGTATTTTCTACTGTAATATGCCTGGCATTGCCAAAAAAATAAAACCTGCTTTGAAAACCAGACATCTGTTTTCAGAGCCTTTGAGATGGCAAGCGTGAAATGTAGGAAACATATAAGAAAAGACCCTAGCAAAGAGTTCCGTCCCCCCCTCTGAACATGAAAAGCTATAAGTAAATCAAATCAAAATAAATATGAGAAACCATTTCATGAACCAAAGTTCCTCTTTAAAGCAAATGGTTTCGATGGAATATATGTGACCCTAAGTTTTCAAACCTGGGCTCGCTCACAGCAGCTCACAAAGACCTTCTCAGGGGACTCCCAGCTCACCACCTCCGTGTATAGCTGCACAAAGCAGGTATTTAAGTTTGCTCTGGTGTAATCATGTTCCTACATCACTGACCTATCTAAGACCCGTGTAGTGGGGACTTCAGTGGAGTGATTATGATTGTTCACCTTATTTGCCCTCTTGTTCTCTCGCAGTCTGAGGAAGTAGAAATGAAAAGCCAGGACTGAACATCCCAACGCAGACTCCTATTGTTTCAGACTTCACCCAGCATAACAAATCCGTTAGGAATTGTTATCTGGCCTCCAGGTGGGTCAGTAGCTGGTGTGATGGATGTAGCTCCACTGGTGATCACAGATATCAGTTACCAGTTGAAAGGAAAGCCACTCATGACCATGCCACCTATTTCATTTCTTTGGGCAGTGTTCATGAGCGTTGAGGTTACTCTGAGGGAAGTTTGAGGACCTGGTGCAAAACTCCGCTGGAGTCCACGGGCCTCCACTGGCTTTGGATCCAGAGCCAAGAGAGTTTCACACTCCTGTGACCAGTTACTAGCATTCTTGTCACACATGCATTAACTCAGACTTTTCCTAAGTTACTGTTTTAATATAGAGAGACCTGAATTGTTAAGTTCCTTTCATTGGAATTAATTTTTTGCTTGATTTTCCTCCCTTGAGTAGATCCAACTCACGCATGCATTTGCTAACATGCAACTTTGCAGACATTAAACACATGGACAGCCCCTTTTTACTCCGCAGAACAACTATACATGTAAGGAAAGCTGTACATGTCTTCAGCACAAGGCCACAATTCCTTTTCTTTTTTCCTGCACCCATATTATTTCCTTAAATCATTACAGTGTTTAACTCTATAATAAATACTTCACCAACTTGTGCATTTTACAAGGCATATCAGTTCAGTGATACGTCCAGTTTTAATCTTAATGTTTAATTTCTAATTATCTAGTCATTATTATTATTGAGCAGTTTTACTGCTCTTGAAGATTCAGGCTTGACTGAGCAAAACTGGAATTTGCCACCCTGCAAAGCCTGTGCTATTAGAAAGCACCAAAATTAGTATTTCCGAGAAAGAATGATGTTAAACTTGAAGTGAAGTTGACTGTACTCTGTTCTCTAGATCTGACACATTTGACAAGAAGACACTGTGCACTTAATGAGAAAGTTCTTCCTGAGTTTGAAGACCACCACCTCAGTTTGCCATTGGTCCTGTCCTTTCAGACTTCAGTGCTGCTATATTTTTTCACTTCACTTGAGAAAAAAAAAAAAAAGAAAAAAATCGAAGCAGTCTAGATACCTAAAATTACATTATGTGAACTCCTCTTAACTAAGTCCCCCATACAGGCAAAGGAGATAGGTAGTTTCGAGGCCAGCAGAGGAGTGTTTTATTCACCTAAGGCCATAAACTTAGGTGCTAACATCAAGTTAGGGAGCACTTTCCTCTGGTTTCCTCCAAAGGCACTTCTCTCCACAGAGGAGTCTATCATCTGAGCAAGTTTGGTTTGTCACACACTTAATGCACAGACACAAGTTAGTAGTAGCATTTAGACTGGATCCTACATACGATGCATCAAAGAAGCTTCCTGATATCAAAAATGACTCCTATCTGCTAAAGCATGGTGATTTTTTCCTTCAAAAGGTAAAGTTTCCAGGTGTTTTCCATGTTTTATTGGTATTTATTTGCTTAACGTGGAAATTTACAGCAATTATAAGCACCAGGCTCATTTCAGAGAGGTCACTAAATAGATCTCTACTAATAAAATGGTGAAAACATCCAGCAAATTTTATCAAGCTGCAGAAAAAATCTTTAATGATTCTTCATTTATGAGCAAAGTGTGAGCAAATCTGCAGCTGTAGATGTTTCCCTTGTAAACCACGATTTTTAGCAATTTTTAACATATCTGGCAAGTGAGGCATCTCAGAAGGAACATTGAATACTGCTTTGTCCTGCTGTCCTCACTCACCATTTATCAATCGGACAACCACAGGTTGTGAATACTCTGTGCTTTCCATGCAGAGACAAGAAGACAGGAACATGCACACATAGAAATTATTTTTTACACCACGAGACCAGAATAATTAAAGGAAAAATAGAGGCTGCTGGAGAGAAGGTCTGTGAGGATGTTGGGACAGAAAATCCTGAAGGTTAGACTTATCCTGCTTCCTTGTACAAACAGAAGAACCATAAATCTGGCCCCTGCCTTCCAGAGGAGTTCAGAGGAAGCATGATATGGACTGCAGGTCAACCAAGAGCATGGGCGATAGATACGATCATATCAAAATGTAGACGTCCTGGAAAAGCTACTGCTTCATCCCTACAGAAACTAGTGAGACCTGGGGTTCAGATTCTTAATCTGTGCAAATTCTGCACATAGATTGATGATGATTTGCACTGTTAAAAATACAATACAATTTTGTCTTCATCAGTTGATGCCCAATAATAGGCTATGAGTATATGCTGTATTGAAGGTTCCCTCTTGGACTTACCCTCCCTTACTTTAATTGATAGAAAGCTGATACTACCTGTCCATATAAAAACATAAGCTGTATTTATAAAATAAAAGTGGGTTATTTTTATCATAAAAATGCCTGTCTTAACAAATTGGAAATACACACACGCCTGTGAAATACTGCATATTTAAAATTCGCTGAAATTGTAACTTCCACATGCATGATCAATTGTTTTCAAGTGGAAAACTACCTCTAGTAAGTAGTTTAGGGTTAGAAAACTGGGCTTCAAAGGAATTTGCTCTGCCTCCTTCACCTTTGAGATTCAAACACTGGAGCCAGGATTGAAAACCAAGGTATTTCAGGTGTCTGCATTTAAAAGACTTTGTTTATGTTAAGGCTTAGGTCACCTTAGCAGGTATGTTTTAATGAAAACATTACCTCTCTGTGACCTTTGGGATTTGAGGGTGAAAATGCAGTCACTGGAAAAAGGAATCCTAATTGTCATGGATGAAATCTTCAGCAGTAAAGACATTGTTTCTCATCCTTGTGAGTGACTTAGTGCAACAATGGAGCTTGCTCACTTTACAGAGGAGGGGATAGGGTGGCTTCTGACGAGCTGTCTTCCCTAGAAAACACCATTCCAAAGAATTAACAAAATTAAGGAATGGCTTTAAAATATTTTGAGACAGACCCTTAAAATGGGCAGGTAAAGTTTTCACTATAGAACTGAACCTCGACCAGCGTTGCTCAAATTTGAAGAGAATTAGTGCGTATATCTGTGTTTTGCAGGACATTACCTAGGTTTTGGTGATTTATTTTATTCCCTGTTGCTCAAGGAATAATATCCAGTCATTACAACAAAATAAGGTAAAGTCACAGAGCAGTAACACACTTTCTGTAAGCATAGTAATTTATAAATTATGTCAGACATCTGGGACAGAGGTTCTTTATGTCAAATATTAAATCTGTTTAGCAGTTTATTCATAACATATTTGCGACTTCAAAAAGAAAGGAAGAAAGGAAAGAGAGCAGGGTTTTTCCTACATTTTTTGCATTAATGAAACTGACAGCCCTTGTGCATTTTCGATAAGTCAATTGAAGTAAATGACTTTTTACAACCCTTATTAACTTCAGTTGTCACTGGGATGTCATCAACAAGATATTCATTGCCCTTCCATCTAGATCTTTTAAGTACAATAACGTTGAAATCACTGAAATCCAAAACTTTTTTTTTCTTGCAGAGGACAGGGAGGGTGGAAAGAATCTGTCGGTTCCCTAAATTCAAGTCGAGTCAAAGCGGGAGCGGGGGGGAAGCTAAAGTTTCAAAATCATCATTTTGCACTAGTTTAAAAGCCTGAGCGATGAGCGAAATACATCGTATTTCCACTCAAGTCTTGTGCTGTCTAACAGAAAGATGGGTTTGTGAGCCTTTCGCAGTTTACTTATCTAAAACAAAAACCTACAATCCTACAACACCTATCTCGGGCTGTTTGAGGGAGCCCTGTTGTGGGAGGTGATCAAATGGAGACTGTGTTTCTCTCTGAACCCAGGCTCACTCAGTCCAGGCATTTCCCCACTTGGAGAGGAGCCAGCCTTAGGCTGGAAGTGACACAGACCCATTAGGGCTGTCAAAAAGGATACCGTGGACACTGGGGATACGTCTGCGTCACCAGACTCACAGGTCCCCTAGGCAAAGCTCTGTGAGAACTCTCTCTCCAAGGAATGCTCTCTATAAATACATGGCTAAAACCACACCAACTTTGCATGCCTGCTTTCCAACATAATTCTAACATGTCTTCAACCTGCTAAGGTCACCACACGTCCTTGTGCCCCGACACCATGACAAAATCCTTGGGTGGCTATGACACTCTGTCCTCCTCTTTGGTGGGCTGTGTCCTCACATTATTTTCAGCAGTGTTGAGTTCAAAAGATCCACACATTAAAAAATACTTGTATGTGGGGGCTACCAAGGTTCCTGATGGGACTCAAAGGTGATGTGATTCACGTGCAGTCTAGCATAGATGTGTATAGTCCATCTGGGAGACGACTAGTCTGAGCAGCATGAACAAAGCCCTTGCTGTAACCATCAGCCTGGGACAGGGATGGCTCTCTGGGGCAGGTGACTTACGCATTGTGAATGCTGCCAGTGACAGGGCCAATGGCTATGTCTCTCCTGCACCAGCCCCACATTGCTGCCTCAGTGTACAGGATCGCCTTTCTCTGAGGATATGGTCTTGAGGAGGAATGTGCCATTTTGGCGCACGGGTGCCATTCAAGTAAAGAATTAATCAGTTTGCCATAAGACCTACATAGGAAGACAGGAGGAATTTGATCATTTTTTTGGTGTATATTCCATCTCTTCTGGTGCCTTCAACAACCCTCTTTGCCTTTTTCATCCTACCACACACCGAGTGACTGAATTCAGTAATTTTCCTGTGGGAATTCCTAAATGCTTTTTCTACACTAAATACAGGGTAAATAACACCTCTACAGGGCATTGTGCTGATGCAAACTTGAGGCTATTGGTTTCTCCTCTGGGATGTGAAGTTTACGCTACAAGATTACTGTCCTCTCTGTGTGGATTTAGTCTGAAGCAGGAATACTTTCCAGTCCCCTTTCCTCCCTATTTTGAATAAATCTCATTGTAATTCCACCAGAACAAAGGAATGGTAGGAAAGCGCTTGCTGCAGGGCTAGTTTGAAGGGAAGACTGGGATAGGAAGAAGGATGGAGTCAGGCAATGACACCTGGTCCTGTTAGGGTGCAGGGGGTGAAGGGACAAGGCCAGGCTGGAAAAGTAAAAAATGAATGAATAGTAATAAATAATAATGCATGAAAAATAATGAACAACCCACCCACCACCCACCCCCAACACAGGGGATGCAACAGATTGAGCTGCAAATAGTTGTGTACTTGCTGTGTCCGACTCCCACGTCCCCATGCTCGTGAAGGTCATTTTGCCTGCCTGCAGACCCTCTATGCAGCTCACTTTCTGCTCTCCCTGAGATCAGCTTTTGGATAAGAACATCTTTCTGCTTCAGTTTCTTGATCTGGAGAGTGAGCTCGTTTCCTAAACTAATTTTGGGTCCTGAATTAATGTCTGCTTCTGCTGTTATAGCTTTGACACCAGGAACAGACAAGGTTCTTGCATCGTTTGAGCCAGAGGAAGCACGGATCAGAGACTGCATTTAGATGAGTTGAAAAGAGGTGAAAAGGCAAGAGAATTGCTCAGACGAGGTTGGGATATGACTGCAACAAGTTTAGCTTGAAAGCAGCTTCCTCAGGCATTGCTGGCAGCAGGGACTTGAGCAGAGTTATAACTTTGCTCCTCTGGCAGACTTTGCAATTTGGACTTTTCTCTGCACTCTCCCCCATGCACTACCCAAACAAATTAGCTGGAATTAGCTCAGAGGTATCCACACGTGGCACAGTCACACCTCATCCTGCCCTAAGTCACAAGAATGGAAAATATCTACAGCTTCTTCCTGGAATGAGAAAAATAGCCTTTCCCAGCTCGTTAAGGTCAGGACACTGCTGGAAGCTTGAAGAGGCAGGAAGTTTTAACTTTGAAACTTCTATATACAAAGGAAAAGAGTTCTTTGTGTTTGGCTGGAGAACAACAGAAGTTTTTGCTTTAATAACATTCTAATAATATTTAATATTATATACATTTGGCTAGTAAAATACACCACAAATTGCTTTCGTGTAGCACTTGAGACGAACATTATAAGGAAGGAAGTCCAGTGCTTGGCCAAATATGCAATTAGCTGCCACCCTGAAGCGGAGTTTGAGATCAGTGTATTATCTTTTCAGGATTAAAGAGGTGGCAGTAAAAAATAGGAATCCATAATTAAAAAGAAAAAAGACCTAAAGGTTTAAGAGTATTTGTGGTGAAACTCCTGCCACGTGACACAAAGTAGTGTGCTGCCCAGACATAAAAAAGCAGGAGAGAGCAAAGAATCTGAGCTTGTCTTTAATCTGGCTGGATCCTACAGGCAGAAGTGCTTGAGCACGTGAAGTGGTATGGTAGTTGGCCGGGCAGAACTGCCTCCTTCAAGTAATTTCCAAGACAGTGAATTGTGCACCTATTCTCTTGGTGGCCTTTCAAGTCAATTGTACCCCCCCGGAGACAGCAGTGACATTAGACTTTGGTTTTCATTTGAATCCACCAGCAATTTTGCCATCAACCTTGGTGTAAACAAGATCAGGATCTAAATCACTGGGGTAAGTTGTCAGTCAATATAAATTCCCGTCATTGCAAGATAGAGCTGTAGCAATTCCATTTCCAAGCTGCAACGATTTGCACCGTGGATTTATGACAACTCTGCCTTAGGGGCAGGATAAATTGCCCTATATAGCAATGGCATTTTTTTATCTCTGTAAGATCTGCCCCCTGTTTTAGACAGTCAGCTGGAGCTTGCAATTCTATGCATTAAAGACGGCTTTCCATTTGATCAAAGCCAGCAGGGCTTTTGTCACTCACATTAGCAGGGATAAAATTCAGCTCTTAATCAAATCACGGGAGAACACCACCTCTGTGAAACCACATGTTTCAAAAAAGAAAAAAAAATCAAGACTATAACATCAGCTCTGAAAAATAAACTGCCTTTTACTTAGTGGTAGTGTAGTTGGGGATAGCAAGAGGGCAAGAATTAAAGTTATTATGAACACTATTTTTTTATCTCTGACCTGTCCCTTTTATTAACTCTATTAAAAAGTTGAAAAAATAATTTTTTTTTAATTCACCTTACAAGAAATAGGTTCTGAAAAGGAAATAAAATAAAAAGAAAACACCGAGCATTCATCTGCCAAAGAAGACTTATGCTTACATGAGCTGAAGGTTGATATCAGACAAATTTCACTGGAGATTTACAAACCTGATGTAACTCTGACAAGCCGGGCTTTGTATCTTGGCAAAGGAAAGTTTTAGAAAATATCCGTGTACACAGGCGCACATGCACACAAACACACTTATATACGGTACGATGGGTTTAAGGGTTTATTGCTCCAGAAAACTTATTGAAAGAGATTACGTGTCTCATCTTGTCTCTGATTAAAAATAGAGCACTTATATGTGTTTTTTATTAGCTTGTTTTAGGATTACCTTAATCCTGCCCAAAATGTTTTACCACTTCCCCATAGCGCAATTTGCAGCGGTAATCTGTTTATGAAGGGTAATGTCTGAATAACTGTAAATACTTTCCAGCAGAAGCCAAACAATAAAAACAAAACCTGCAGCTTAGGGGAGCTTTGGTGTGCCGAAACCCAAGCTCAGTTAGGCAAACCTTGCAGCAGATAACACCCTGCATCATGTCACTAAACCATGGCAAGTTTCAAAGTGTGGAATAAAACCAAAGAAACTCCTGTTTGCTGGGAAAATCCTGCCCATTTTCATGTAGTGTCATGGGCACAAGTGAGGATGATTTAGATCCTTGCGTGGTTTTCCACATAGATGTAGTCATTTATCTTAACGATGAAAACAACCTACATTATTTTTATTCTATTTTGAGAAGATTTTGCAGGTCTTTTTAAAAATTATTTTAATATGGTCCTTATTTCACAAGCCTGGTGAAGTCTACTGATCAGGCAATGCGTACGGGTATGCATAGGGACACTCCATGTTGTGTCCAAGTCCCCTCCTGACCTAATCAGAGATAGGTAGAGATGTGTTGCACCCTCCTATTTAATCCACGTACACAAACTTCCTTCACTTTGAAATCATGGGAGCGAAGAGATCTGGGTCTACTTGGGGCTTGTGTCTGTTCAGCATCATATCACAGCTAAAGCATCCCGAAGCCTTCTAGATTAAATGCAGCTTGCATATCTTACAGTGACATACTACCACTTCAAATATGGCTAAAAACAATCCATTTCGTCAATAAATAAGAGTAACCTCACCTATTTGGAATTGAAAACCCAATAATGAGCAGCGAGTTAACTCTAAATTGTCCAGTTCAAGAGTAAGTTCCATTTACTCGGCTGAATACTGAATTCAGGAATGTTGTTTTGCCATTGAATCCCATAGCTGTTGGACTGTGACCTCGTGCCATGTAAAGACACGAACAAGTAAGAGCATGAGCATGCTTGTTTAATTTAAGTGCTTGACTGATTTTCATGACGAATTCTCTTGCCAAGCGTATTGCCCAGCTACTGGCCACTTGGTGAAAGAGTGAGACGAGCAGTGGCAGGCTGAGTAGAACAGCATGGGGATAATGCATCTTTCCTCATGGATTCTTCTGATTGTTTTTTATTCAAGATAGATATTGAAGTTCTAACAGACTTTCATTTTAAGGAAATGCTAATCTTTCTTACACTCTCTGGATCTCAGCATCCCCAGCTGCAGAACAAAGAAAATAAATATACGCACAAACACATCGTAAGGGGTGCTTACAAAGTGGTCCAGGTATCTTGGACTGGAAGGCAACGTCCATAGAAAAGATATAAGTCCCAAACCTCCCCATCTGGGAGCGAACTGAAGGATGTGCATCTTGACAAAAGTCCAGAAGCTGGTTCCTAATTCTAGAGCCACTATTGTAGTCAGCTTAGAAGTTTCAACAGGGTCTGAACATGAGAGTGAAGATACAGCCAAAACTATCTACATTTCTATTGCAGCCTGGACTCAAGGAGGAGACTCGCTGCCATGCTGAGAGACTTCACAATGGAAAGTTGCCTTCAAGTAGGCTACACTGAGCAGAGGTCTGAAACCTGAACCAAATGTCTTCTAAAGGGAATAGGATATGCTGGTTTAATGTTGTATGTCTTTGAGACACCTGATCTGCATTAGAGTAACCGCACATCTCTACCTCTCTCCATCACTTCTTCACACTTCCCTTCTTTTTTCTGCGCTTTATAAAGCAGTTGTTACTGCTTTACTACAGACTCGAGTCTCCACAAATGCCACACAGTCAGTACGTGGCTTAAATGGCTTGACCTTCCAGGTTCTGCCATACAGCCAACACAAAATCCTCCATCACGATTTTCCAATGGTGGGATATAATCTTCCTGAAAGGAAAGAATTAAAAATAGACTTGGCCAGGGAAGAGGATGAGAGATGAAGGATGGGGGGGGATGTGGACTCATTAATCTGTTCTAATAATAAATCCTTATCACTTATGCATTTCAGTTACTCCTTCAGCCTCCACGTTCTATATTTAAATCCATCTGCTTCACACATGCTTTGCCAATTAGCTGGTGATATTAACTGCTCAGCACTATCTGTTAACACGTGGCACTGCTGAACAGCATGAGAGGCGAGCTTGACCAGGAGAGATAGTCATTCACGAGGCACACATTTCTCTCTATAACTCAGAAGTCGGAAGATAGGAAAGTGGCACAGCAATTGATCTAGGTTGTACATCAAGGCTAAATAGACACAGAGTAAATTACAGACAAGCGAGACAAGCTACTAACTGTTTCTTTAGCAGCCCATAATGTCAGTAATTCTATTACGATGATTGCTAGTTAGGCAATGCAGCTGCAATGTAAATTTTTCTTTCATTTTTTACTATTTTTTTGTCTCTCTGTCTTTCTGCATTGTAAAATCTGTAGCCTGTTGATGGAATAGATACACACAGGGGCCAGAAAGGGTCATTGTGATCATCTTGCAAGAAGCACTTGCAAACTACCTAAGTATAGATGTTCCCTGAACAGATTCCTGATTTAACTAGAGAGCAACATCAAAACAGTTTATCTGGTCCATCATGCCACAGAAATGTAATGGTTTTAATGTCTTGCAACGTGATAACGTAAAGGTTTTTAAACTGAGCTGGATAGCATAGAATTAGTACTAGAATAAGAGCTGTGCTTAGACACTTGAATTACGAACTGGATCTCCAATAATTATCATGGGAGCTCGGATACTGGGAGCTGTAGCTTACTCTTTCCATTGCCTAATCACATCTACTCCCAGCTGGAATGCCTTGGGATCTCCTGCCTGCCGTATCATTGCTTTTCCAGAAATGCATGGGTCTCCCCTGGATTTTAAATCATCTCTCCTAGTATTGTTTAGATGTTTCAGGTGCTCTTTAGCATTTCATTGGAAAGCAACTAAACTGAGTCCCCGCGATTACAATGTGACTACCCATCATATTTCCAAGTTAAAACTAGGCTGAGCTATGCACAAACGTAAGTCATGGCAACGGGCAGAAGCACGGAACAAAAAAGGGGAAAAGGAGAAGAAATTAGGTTTCTTGCCAACCTATCATTTATTCCCTGCATGCTAAGGGTTTGGAGAATTCACTGTCTACCTCGATTTATTCATCTAACAGCTCTGACTTCATCCGGGCAACAGTGGTGATAAAACGGGTGCGGAATTTAAGTTTTGTGATACTCCTGTGAAGGAGGATTTGAGGTCTCTGCTTGGAGAGCATGGAGGAGGTGCATTTTGGGTCAGGCTCTGAATTAGGACTCCTCA